>NC_068990.1:42507576-42508665 GCF_001194135.2 Octopus bimaculoides
ATTTTAGTGTGGAGAACACCACCATTGCTTTTATCAATCAAATGTATCAGCGTTCTATTAAAGAGAAATCATCGCAGTGTTTTCAATAGAGAATTGAAAACTGTGCCGTGGTTTAAACCTGAGTTTAAGACTCCTCCCTACCCACCACACTCAAAGGACTCGATTTTTTGATAAAAGCACAAACACGCATATCCATTCTCTCTTCCCGCCTCTCTCTTTCTCTCACACACACACACACACACACATACACATACAAAGATAGATATATATACACACTCATTTACATATACACAAGCACACATACACTGGAATTTATATGTGCGGGCGTGTATCTGAATATACATGGGTGAGTATACGGTAAATAAATTTTAAACAGTAGAGATTCAAGTTACGAGACACGAGAAAGAAATTTAGTTTTGCAACTTCGTTCATTGAGTGCACTACAACTTTTAGTTTCACCGTCACTTCAGACATTCAGTTAATGACATTATTCGATCCTCATCCTATGAATGTTGAAATAAGAATGAATAATGTTTACTTTAAATTATTCTTGAATTATCTATAATCTGTTTATATTTGCACTTCAGCATATAAAATATATATTGTATATTTTATTTACTCAGTATCAATAGGGATGCTTTGTAGATAATTACAGAATTTGCTTTGCGGAATGGAGTGTTCATAAATTATAAACATTGAAAGTTTGGAAATTTCTTCCAGAATCGTAATCTGACAACATAGAAATCCAAACAAAATATCAAAAATTATTTAACCCTTTTGCCTTTAAACCGGCTATAGCCGGTCATACCTCTTTTATCTTCAAACTGGCTAGATCTGGCCGCTCTCACCTACCCTATAACGTAATTTTATGAATAAATAATTATATCATCGACATCTTGAAGCTACAAGATAAAGGACGATTAATTCAAAATAATAAGGAATAAATAAGCACTACATTTGACAGAACAATCTGAATGCTAAAGGGTTAAAAACTACGTGTACTTATTGCAAAACGCTACATATTTATCAGTCTACCTACATGTCTATCTTCATATTAGTCAATCTATCTTCTCCATCACTTTATCTGTC
>NC_068990.1:42509906-42511428 GCF_001194135.2 Octopus bimaculoides
TGTGTGTGTGTGTGTGTTTGTGTCTGTGTTTGTCCCCCCAACATCGCTTGACAACCGATGCTGTTGTGTTTACGTCCCCGTAACTTAGCGGTTCGGCAAAAGAGACCGATAGAATAAGTACTAGGCTTACAAAGAATAAGTCCTGGGGTCGATTTGTTCGACTAAAGGCGGTGCTCCAGCATGGCCGCAATCAAATGACTGAAACAAGTAAAAGAGTAAAAGAGAGAAAGAGTGTATCAGAATGAGATCAAGAGTAAATTATGTGTGCTACTAGTGATGATTGGTATAAAAGTGGCGAAGCTGCTCTTTTTTTGTTTTTTTTCTGGCTTGAAATGTTGTAGGGTCCGGAGGGAAGGATTATTTTGTAGTATGATATAGTGTATTGAGTAGTCAATGCAAGTGGCTGTTTGTCAGTTTGAAATGCAAGCAGGAGATGAAACAAGTTGGTATAGACTTGAGAATAGCAAAGGATTCGGCTTTTGCACCGGCAGCACTGTGTGAGATGAGCGTGACGGACATGAAGAGTTGTGGCATGTTAAAGTCGCCAAGAACGATAACTTCGTGAGTTGGGAGATGAGATAGGCCATTAGAGGAGTTTTGGAGTGGGTGAAAGGTAGCAATGTATTTGTAGGATAATAAGGGAAATGGATGATTTTGAGCCAGAATAATCGCAGGTTACTGTTGTTGAAATCCAGGTGAAAGCGATGAGAGACAGGAAAGCGGAAAGAAAAGAAAAAAACGAAAGATGAGTTTCTGTACGCCCCAGACACGACTTTTGGAGATGAACAGCGGAGTTGGTGATGTGGAAGCAGATTGAGAAATTTACGTCTCAGGGAGAAATAGGACGTGGGTGTTACGTAGAAAAGATGATATATAGGATCTAGGTTGAAAAGAAAACTTCGGATATTTGAGAAAAAGGGGAAGAATTATACATATATATATATATATATATATATATATATATATATATATATATACACTCATACCTCGGTGGTACGGACTAAAAGTGGGGAACATCGGTCGGATGAAGCCGATTGTCCGTAGGTATCGACACTAGGGTTAGGTTACGTTAGGAGTGGCTAATATCAACAATTACATTACGAAAGACAGAGGAATGAATACAGTGCTGTACTTTTAATCGAGCAACCTATCCAACCTGAACACTGTAAATATAAACTAAAATCCAGTAAATTCAGCATTTTTAATTTAGAATCAGACTTACAATGGATGGTGAAGAGGTGTTGTTGATATGCAGCGATTTTGTCCGCTGCTTCCGAAAACCCTTAAAGGAAGGTCCGTAGGACCGACGTGAGAGTGAATATATATAGAGATAGATAGATAGATAGATAGATAGATAGATAGATAGATAGATAGATAGATAGATAGATAGATAGATCCAAAACGTTGGATTTTCCACTCCGGCACGTTCACTGTAATATTTATACATAGACCGACACTAAAGTAGTCTCTGTGGAGCTTGCCTTAACGTGTATATATATGCATATATGTACGTATGTGTATA
>NC_068990.1:42512045-42512448 GCF_001194135.2 Octopus bimaculoides
GTGTGTGTGTGTGTGTGTATCTGTGTATTATATATATATTTACATACACATACATTCCACATACATACATACATACATACATACATACATACATATAATGTAGAACTGCTTTATACTTCGCCATGCATACTCCATACGCCATGCTATATTCTAAACTACATCTGATAGCCTCTATTCGGGTTCAGCCCAAGTTCATTAGACTATGTGTAATCAAACGTAATGCACTCTAACGAAATGTGTATCAAACATATACAGACACTGGACACTGAAATCCTGACTATAAATATTTATGAACTTTTCAATGTAAGCATACATAGTAAGATTGTGTATGGATGTGTAACTATATATCTGTCTGTATGCATAAGCATACATACATATATATATATATATATATATATATATA
>NC_068990.1:42513012-42515478 GCF_001194135.2 Octopus bimaculoides
ATATATATATATATATATACGTATATATACATACATATATAGACACATATATAATGAATGAAATTATGGTTATATACAGTAATGTATGTATATGTAAATTCATATGTGTTTATATACTGATAGATATTTGTATATTTACTCACACACCCAAACACATGTACACGCACGCACACACGTAGGTGTGTGTGTTGTTCTTGTTTTTCATTTAATAGTAGCATAATAAAAACGTGGAGTATTTATAAAAATAATGTAGCTTACATATGCGTACATGCGTAGTGGTACATTAACACATTTCTCATAAACGCATATATTACATATTGCACATACTTGTACTGTGATACACTTTCTTCATCATTCACTGATTGCACATTACAATGGTTTTATGCTCATTCTGAAGCATAGCCTGCTCTGACGGTACCGAAGGGTGCTTATGCTACTAGGGCATACACTGGTTCTCGTGGGTCACACAAGAAGAACCCGCGTAATTTTTTCCTCAGTAATTTGTGCTTCACAAAACCACAAGCAGCAATGACTACTATGATATTTCTTATTTCTAATCGCCTGATGTTCGGGAACGAAAACAACCCAAATAAGGAGTGAACTTTGTTTTATAAATATACTTGCAATCTAATTAACATTACTGAATATTTTCTTCGCTTAATTGCGTTTCACGTCAGAGCCTTTATAATGCCTGTACGTGTGTGTGTCTGTGTGTGCGCGCGCGCACGTACGTAAAAAAGAAAAGAAAAAACTTGCTAAGAAAATTAATGGAGTAGCGTATATATGAACAACAAAGACATAGATATATCAAATACCATACAACATAATTCTTAATTTATTAAAATTATCCCCTTAGATATGTCACCCACATAGCAATGGAGGCCAGCTCCATATAAGGAGGGATAATAATCTCAATTATCAAGGATTCTCCAAAGTTGATATGCCATTAAGGAAAAGAACTGGCTTATTGTCTGGATATAAGAACACAGTCGTGGGCACATGTTTCTGCCTCAGCAGATATCATAAGAATGACAAATGACCGAGCCTATCTCCAGTAGCCACGGGACATGGACATATGTAAAAAGAATAGAGAACATAGTTCAAGAATAAATTTGTATAAATTAAACGAGAATGACCAAGTCAGAAGGACCAGTGACATTTACATAAGCATAGACAAATGTAGGTATGTTAAATGTCATACAACATAATTTTTTTATTATTATTATAGCAGCAACAAATGACAATTGTTTTTGTGATACAGATAAGGAATTGTGCATCCAGAAGTCAATGATAGCGTGATTATGTAACTCTCCTTTTATCATTTGTCATTTAATATCATACTCTATAAAGAAGGCGGCGAACTGGCAGAGTCGTTAGCATCCTTTCGGGACCGATTAAATAAGTGCTAGTTACGCACTGGGGTCGATGTAATCGACTTAACTTTGTCCGCCCTTGTTTGTCCCCTCTATGTTTAGCCCCCAGTGGGCAATAAAGAAATAAATGCTTATCGGTATTTTGCCTGCCTTTACGTTCTGAGTTCAAAATCCGTTGAGGTCGACTTTGTCTTTCATCCTTTCGGGGTCAATAAATTAAGTGCCAGTTGCGTACAGGGGCCGATCTAATCAACTGGCCCCCTCCCCAAAAGTTTCGGGCCTTGTGCCTAGACTAGAAAAGAATATTATACTCTGTAAGGCGGTGAACTGGCAGAATCATTGACACGCTTGCAAACTGCTTAGCGGCATTTCGTCCGTCTTTATGTTCCGAGTTCAAATTCCACTGAGGTCAACTTTGCTTTTCATCCTTTTGGCGTTGATAAAATAAGTAGCAATTGAGTACTGTGATCGATGAAATTGACTTAACCCTCCCGTTAAATAGCTGACCTTGTGCCAAAATCTAAAACCAATATTATGCTGTGCATTTACCTTGTGCTTTGAGATCCAGAGAAGACCTCGATGAATTCATATTATCTCGCTACTGGAGTTTATGTGTGTTGTGCATCATTAGTATATTGGACTTCCTACTATCAATTATAGGTACTACTACGGCTATGCAGAATAATAATAAATAGACAAATGGTCAAATAGATAAATAGATAGATAGATAGATAGATAGATAGATAGATAGATAGGTTTCTTTATTAGCCACACAGGGCTCAACACAGAGGGGACAAAATACAAATGTAGAGTTTTTCTTTTCGAGGGGGTCGAAAACAAAGCAGAAAAAAAAACAAAAGTGGGGACAACGATGAAAAAAAACATCGCAAAACGTTTGGGGTATTTACAAAAAATACGAAATAATACAAAAAATTCCCAATAAATGGGGAGGTTATCCGTGGAAAGAAAAACCTACGAAAAGACCACGGTAACCTCGGTCTTTAGCGTTACAGTTTGTTAAATAAAATTTCTTTTATTTAAGCAAGAAACGTGAGTAACTCTCTGTTTACAAAATTTTAAAACGTTTTATAGA
>NC_068990.1:42522949-42530498 GCF_001194135.2 Octopus bimaculoides
CATCATCAACCACGGCATGTCCAGCCCTCCTTTTAACGGGTGTTGGCAGCAAACGGATCGCCTAACCATCGGAACGCATCCTTTCCACAAGAAGCGGAAGAGATTGCGTTCTAGTTTGGTGATGGTAGGGTCGGGACAAGGCACAACGGTCAGGTGGTAGTAGATGACGGACGCGATGTACGTGTTCGCCACCTCCGCCTGACCTTTTAGGGGCAGCTTCCTCTCGGCCCATTGCCGGGCGAGAGTGACCACCCTACTCGTTATCTCGTTCCAGTTCTTCTCCGTTTGGAGGTCCGGACCAAACCAGAGATGGATAGATAGCTAGATAGATAGATAGATCATGTATGTATGTAGTGTATGTATGTAAGTATGTATGCAAATGTATATGCTTGTGTTTATGCGTGAATGCATATTTACGTCAGTATGTAAATTTACACTGATCTCAAAATCAGTTTCCTTATAAATATTTCATCCCTTTTCTTTTCCTGTACCTTAGTGGTTCGGTAATTACACACGCGCGGCAGAATATTATCTGACTGGAATAATTTCTGGTGGGTTTGAGTAAAACACTGACGGTGCTGCACCAGCATGGCCACAATCTAATAAGTAAAGCCCGGAAAAAAGAACAAAGCCAAATATAAGTTGTTTTCTTTTTACGTTTCTGTAGTATTTAATTCCTGTTCTTGTAACACGAAGCCGGCAAAAGATATCTATCATCCGGCAAAAGATATCTATCATCCGGCATAAGCTAGTGACTTCTTCCTTATATCACATCTTTACAGCTAGCTTCACAACTACATATTTATGAGTTGTAGATTCTATGTGCTTCAAAACAGAATGCTTATGCCCAAATATCAGGACTTGATCGGCGAGGCTTTTGCCAAGGAATGACATGCAGCTTCGCTCCTTATTCAAGTCAGCTGCAGCTACTTTCCAGCAATATCGGTGCACCATTTTATGCAAACGATTAGTCTGAAATCCAGACCACTGAAGAAATCCACCAAGGAGATAGTCACGGCAGCTGAAACCAGCTCATGGTAGCTATGGTTGATAAATAACCACAAGTGGAAAATTAATTTTTTTCCTCACTGCCCCACTCAAGCGAAGCGTACAGGCCAAGGAGTGGAACATTTCACCTATTTGTTTATGGGCGAAATGAGTATCAGAGATATTTTACTCCTGGCAGAAACTGCAGAAGTTATTCAGAGGTCTTGTAAGATCTTCTGCTAAATCCATGGCAAAATACGAAACTTTTCCATATCAGCAGGTATTTCAGGGTCACAAGCATTTCACCCCTTAGCCTGTACGCTTTGCCTGAGTTGGGCCGTAAGGACTGAACTAGTTTTCTACTTGTAGTCTCTTATTAACCATAGCTGCCATGAACGAGTTTCAGCTGCCGTGCATGTATCCTTGATGGCTTTCTTCAACGGTTTAGGTCCCAGATCAATCTTTTTAAGGAAATAGCATACAGGTGCAACTGAAAAGCAGCAGCAGCCGACTTCAGTAGGGAACGAGGTCGCATGCCATCCTTTAAGAGCCTCGAAGACCAAGTCATAAGTGTCCTGTTATAGACATAAATGTCCTGTTCTGAAGCATATGGAATCTACAGCTCATTTGAACTCTCAGCCCAAAGATTCAGCAGACCAGTATCACAATCAAATTAGGGACGGGAAATGTGTTTGTGGTGTTTGTGTGTATGCGATAGTATGTGAATGTGTGGGTGTGTGCTCGCTTGTGTGTAAGAACATATACCTGTGAATGTATGTATGTTTATTTGTATATGTGGCTATTTGTGTGTGTGTGTGCCTCTGTGTGTGTGTGTGTGTGTGTGCGTGCGTGCCTGGTTCTGTGTTTGTGTTAATGTGTGAGAATTCTACTTTATTCAGTATTCATTATGTTTAATTAACCCTGTCCTTAGATATATATACACCATCATCGATACATTGAGACCTTATAAACACACAGGTGCGCATTCACACATGGATATTCACATGAACACACATACACATATATACACCCTAATACACAAACAAATAAACACACACAAACACACACGCATACATATCTATATTCATATACACATGTACATATATACGTATACTTTTATAGTTATATTCATACATATATATTCATATAATTATATATACACATAAGTGTACATATATATATATATATATATATATATATACACACACGGACACATACATACATTCTAACACACAGACACACAGACTCAAACATATATATTCGTGTGTGTGTGTGTGTGTGTGTGTGTATTGAAATTAGATTGCCAATTAAGGGTCGTCTTTATGACTATTTTAATTGCCACCTTTGATTACTGAGTAACAAGACCAATGTTTGGCACGATTAATGATTAATCTTTTCTTCATCCAGAGTTGGGTCTTTTATTCATAGTTCGCTACATCTGATATAAAACAGAAGAAACAGCAAAGAAAACATCATTTTTCGTTGGATGACAAGAAGAAAATATGAAGCCGATAGTTTCTTTTAATGAATCCTAGTTATTGAATGACAGGGTTAATAAAATCAAAAGGAAATATTTATTGAAGAGAAAATGAGGGTAAGAAAAAGGTTGAAGTTTGTTTCATGTCGTTCTTAACATCTATTTAACTTCTATGCGGAAATAATATTCGATAATACCCAATCCGTTTGAAAAAAAAAGTGAACACGCGCCTTTCAATATTTGGATGTGAGGAATGAGTTGTCTTCTTTTAATTAGTCGTGTTAATTAGTAGATAATTCCTACTCACACAAGATTGTGTGTATTTGTATGCGTATGTATACATATATATTCATATCCATGTATATACGTATGCACACACACACATACAAACACACACATATATATACACACACACGCACACACGAACATACACTAACTCAAACACACCCACACACCCACACACCCACACACCCACACACCCACACACCCACACATTGTATCTTTCATCCATCTAATCGCATTATATGTATATGTATATATATATATATATATGTGTGTGTGTGTGTATGTATGTATGTATGTATATATATATATATATATATATACATATATATATACAAAATTACGTAATTCTTTATCTGTCTATCTACCCTCTGTCCAATAGTGATTGTTTCATTGTTGGAAATCTTTTAAAAAGTTCACCACTACGTAACAACAAGAAATCCCAGTTGAATTGCTTGTAGTTAGTTATCAGATATCCTTCATAAACAAAGAAGTCCTTTTTAAGATATACACAATAACCTTTCTAATTATCCAAGCGAGCCGCTTTGGTTTTACGTAATTCTTTAACAGAACTAATAATTCCCTACTTATATACTGACTCACAGACACTTTAGGATTCATGCAGATTCATTTGATTGCAAATGCGAGTTTAATCCGGACAGATAAGTGTCTTAATTAGCAATAATGGAGCTTATAATCTTATAAAAGGTGTTTCACTGATCTAACGACATCAGATGATAGTGCTGTTTCATTGCGTTGTCAATTATACTTGCTGAATTAGCTGTGTGGTTCCAACTTTTCTTATTCGGCGGTGTAAGAACTGTTGTAATTGTCTGTTAACCCTTTCATTATCCATAAGAAGTTTCTTGCACAAAAGAACACTCATACAATAAATTGTTAGATTATGGTCGGTCGTGAGTTCCATGTGAACAAGACAGAGGCGGGATTCTACTTTCGATTCTCGGCTGAGACCAGTTAAAAGTGAACAGAAAATAAGACGGAAAAAAAGTTGGGTGGGCTTCACAAACCACTGATTCTGACTTTAACTATGAATTATCCCTTTAACTGCGAAATTAAGTTTCATCATTATTAGAGTAATGATATTAAATATCTATCAAAATGAAAAAAAAACTGTATTTTCTGCAAGCCACGTTGCTTCAATGAATATGACGTATCTCAACAAAAATTCCTCAACAAAATATACATTGGTATATAAGACTGCTTTCCATAAAGATAATGGATTTTTTTAGTGCATATGTCTGATTTCCGCAGTATAGGTGTTAACTAAATTGCCAAGACAGTGCATTTGTCGAATATGTTGTAAATAATTTACATGCGTATGTTTAATGAACGCACATTTAGACCACTTAACTAACAGACTCTGCGGTTAAACCATGAAGCTTTCTCTGCAAAGCTGGTTAAAAACAAAGAGGATGTGAGTCAATAGAGAACATCTGTGTCATCGCTCAACCTACCAGAAATAGCAGCCAAATCTCCTTTAAATCACGTTATACAATCTTAGATGAGAAAATGACATATAGACACGTAATGTAGTTCTATACACCTCTCACCAACCCATACGATAAAACAGTCGTAACTGAATGTTTTATATCATAGGACGGCTCGAGTTAACTTGAGTCTACAAAACAAAAGTCTACAGCAAATACATTGTAGAATAAAGGTTACGTTTTACATATTTTCTTTTTTGAAAACTGACCAGGGGCTTGACAACAACCATATCTATAAGTCAGATAAACTTTACTTTTATTCCTAAAATAAATAAATCATAGCTTGTTTTTGTTTCTGTTTTTGTCTTTTGCTTAGTGATATTTAACTTTATTTCATTCGAGTAAATATGTGAAAGTCGTGGTGAGTGTGACGGGGTAGAGGTGAGTGTGGTAGAGTTGAGTGAGGTAGAGTTGTGGTGAGTATGGTGGGGGAGAGAGAATGGTGATCGTGTTAGAGTAGAAGTGGGTGTGACAGAGCAGTGCTGAAAGTGAGAGAAGAGAGGTGAGTATGGTAAAGTTGAGATGAGATTGACGCTGCAGCAGTAAATGTGGTAGAATAAGGTGAGTGCGGTAGAGTAAGTTTGAGTGCGGTAGAGTAAGGGTGAGTGTAAAGGAGTAAAGCTAAATGTGACAGAGCAGAGGTGAGTGTGATAAAGTGGAGGAGAATGTGACAGTGTAGAAGTCAGGATAGAGTAGAGGCGTATGTGATAGTATAGAGATGAGTATGGGAGACTACATCTGCATTCAGTAAAATACATTTTAGCTTGATAAAAGTTTAAAGGTGAGTGTAGTAACGAAGTTGTTAACTGAGTAGAGTTATAAGTAGATGTAGGCTCTGTTAAAGCCAAGTGTAAGATTCCGTTTCAACTTCCAATTGGAATCAATCATTTCTCTTTAACCAAATAATTTCGCTGAGAGACATATGAGCATCACTCAAACTCATTCTCTTTCTCTCTTGCTAGTATAGCAAATCTTTTTGTTATAAATTGTCTTAATAAACACCGTCGAATACGAGGTAAATTCCGAATAAGGGATTTGAGTGATTGAGCTGAGTTCGGGAGCTGACTGAAAGTACTGAGTGAATCACGTGAAAGAACTGAGCAAAAAATATGAGTGAGGAATTTGCGTGAGAGAGTGGAATAAAGAAACCGAGCAAAAAAAGCAAATGAGAGCACGAGTGAAGGTACCAAGGGGGGGGGGGAGTCGCTTGTAAGAGCCGAATGAAAGAGACAATAGAGAGTGCAAGCCAGTTTCGTTTCTCAATTAACGCTACTTTGATTACACCATTGATGCACTTGAGAAAGGCATGAGTGTCACTTAATCCTATCTTCTGTATATTTTTGGTCTTTTATCAAACTAGTAAGTCATTTATAAATGAAATTCCATGAGCGCCATAGTACAAGATTTAAGTTCATAACTTGGCTACACGACCATAAAGTTTCAATGCAGAGATAAAGGAAATCGTTTCACTCTCCTTACATCATTAATGGCCATGGGAAGGTGGCGACCTAGCAGAATCGTTATGGCGCCGGACACAATGCTTAACGGCATTTCTTCCGGATTTACATTCTACTTTCAAATGTCACCCATGTCGACTTCACTTTGCAGCCTTTCAAGTCGATAAAATAAGTACCAGTCAAATACTGGGGTCAATGTTGGTGACCGGTAATAAAGTCACAGGAAAAAAATGTCACAGTAATAAAGTCACAGGAAAAAAGTCGCAACTAATTTATGGGATCCGGACAAAACCCCCCTAGAACAAAACCCCTCGAACACACCGGACAAAACAGCTGTGACTTTTTTCCGTGACTTTTTTACCTATGACTTTTTTACCTGGATTCTCAATGTAATCAGCTAGTGTCTTTCCTAAAATTGCTAGCCTTGTGCCAAAATTTGAAAGAATTGTTATTAATAATAATAAAATACAATATTGTATTCTTATATCAACCACTTTACCAATCGGTTTCACACAAAGGTTGAGATAGTTCCGAAGAGGATAAAAGGACGGACTAACTGCAGTTTGCATTCATTCGGTCACATGAAGTTTTAAACATTTAAATCACATTAGAGTACAACGAATTTGTTACATGTCGTCTGCCTAGAAAACTATAAAAAGTATTCAGTTGTTCGGATGTACAAATTGTTTTGAAACAACAACAGATTGTCGTTAAAGCAACAACGTGTATGTTTTTTTAGATTTTAGTTTCACCCATCCACCTTCAATGTTCAAATTCAATCATATTGAATTTATCTTTCAATCTACCGGGGAGAGAGAGAGAGAGAGAGAGAGAGAGAGAGAGAAAGAGTAACAGACAGACAGACAGACAGGCAAGGGATAGACAGATAGACAGAGAGACAGACAGACAGAGCGATGTCAACATAGTAATCAGTTACATACCGGATTCGTTTAAATCGATTGTCTCATCTCTAACAAAGTATGGCTTTGAGAAATTGCTAAAGCGGTCGCTTGTTTAATCTTACTATAAAGATTCAGGGAATCAGTAATATTTCTGCTAAGTTATCTGTCTGGCGGTGAAGAGTGGTGGTGGTGGTGCGGCAAATCTTATATGACTGGCAAAGCCACTAAAAACAACATTAGCTTCAATGATGATGTCTTAAATTAATGAAGGATGTTTTAGGAGTATATCACATTTTATCCATCTATCTCATCAAACGGAACTTCTGAAGACAAAATAAAATAAAATAAATGTTAGCAACGGTGTTATTTCTGAAACGACAACCGAGCAGAAGTGTAAAGAGATAGACAGGTGCGCAAAGCACTAAGATAAAAGATGAAAAAAGTTAGATTGATTGTTATGAAGAAAATGACATGAAACATTTCAATTTTTTATTATGAATCAGAATTAACAGGTGGAAGAGGAAGTTAATGAACGCTTTTAGACTACATCACATGTACAAAGCATCATGTGCTTAAATTGTTATATGTTTAGGTCGTCGTATGTTTAGAACGATGAGTGGAATACCGCATCCATTAAAAAGCCGTGTATATATGTATAAATGTGTGTGTGTGTGTGTGTGTGTATGTGTGTGTGTGGGTGTGTGGGTGGGTGTGTCAGATAAATTCCCTCATTTATTTCTTTCTATTTATTTTAATCGTTATATTTTGTCAACAGTTTTAGCAAATGAGTCGATAATATATTCTCTTTCATTGTTCATGACTTCTTGCCAGCGTTCCACTGGCTTACCAAAGCTTTGACCGCAGAAGTCATCGGGCCTTGACTCGTAGAATGCATTGAGCCACGTCATTGTTGAGCGACACGCCTGAGAGACTACT
>NC_068990.1:42530699-42531672 GCF_001194135.2 Octopus bimaculoides
GATCAAATTAGCGACCTGGAGGAAAACATTGTGAAGAAGTACGCCATGTCGCTAGTCGGTTCGTTTCAGCTCTTTTTGACTCGTTGAAAGGAAAACTCTGCTTTGAACGTGTTGTTGCTTTCAAGCATTTCATAGAGGATTAGCCCTTTCCAATCCCACAAAATGCAAACCATCTTACTAAACTACAGCTCTAGCATGGTTCGAGATGTCATTTACCTCTCAGGACTCAGCCATCCTTCCTTCTGCTACATATTGATGCAATGACGCATTTTTTTTTTTATTACCACTGACGTTGTGGTAATGAATTCTCTGTGTCCTCGAACAGCCCGGCGGTGATAGAAGGACGCAGAAATCTGTATCTTTCGTTCAGAACGTGTGACACCCATGCACTGAATTTTTGGACCTTACCCATCGATTGAAGGTAACAGGCATCCCATCTGCGAGGCTAATTCCCTGGTGTATTAGCGTGAATTCTCGTGGATGAACTCAATCGATTTGTATAGTACTAAACAGGTCGGCCGGAACGCGGAATGTCTGTGAGGTTGAATTTCCGATTTTGCAGCATAAAAAAAGAAACATTTCTGTGCAGTTCTTTCGGTAACAGCACCTTCTCTGTACACAGAACAAATGTCTCGAGCTTTGAAACCTTGATGGAAAGCGAAGAGAATCAGATGTCGAAAATGTTATTTCCTACTAAGCTTTCCAGTATCATATCTCTGAAAAAAAGTAAATTTTATTCAAATTTCAAAAACGATAAGCAAAAATTGTAGAAGAAGAATAGGGCTACAAAAGAAAAAAATACTACGATAAAATTATTCAAATAACATTGGAAAGAAACGAACGAATTTGACAACTCAATATCTATGTTCATAGAATTCTATGTATAAAACGTTCAATAAATACTTATGTCATACTTAGAGAGTCGTGTGTCTATATGTGTGCATATTTACCTATATACATACATGTCTGCGAA
>NC_068990.1:42531682-42533601 GCF_001194135.2 Octopus bimaculoides
TCTCTCTCTCTCTCTCTCTCTCTCTCTCTCTCTCTCTCTCTCTCTCTCTCTCTCTCTCTCTCTTTCTCTTTCTCTTTTTCTCTCTCTCACTCACTCATTCTTTCTCCCTCTCAATCTTTATCTCTCTTCTTGTAATAATTATAATAACATAGATAGATAGACAGATAGATAGATAGATAGATAGATAGAGGAATGGATGGAGGAATGGATGAATAGAGAATAAGAGAGTGTGAGAAAGATTTTGACACGCAGACTGATCAATCGATTGCTCGAGGGGGGAGAGAGGAAGGAGAGAGGAAGGAGAGAGAAAGAGAGAGAGAGAGGAGAGAGAAAGGGAGAGAGAGAGAGAGAAAGAGAAAGGGAGAGAGAGAAAGTCGGACAAAATAATAAAAACACCTTAAATGGAAGTTTTGTTATTTATTACGGAGTTGGTCCACCTTTGGCATCAATCATGTATTAATACGTCAAGAAATTGATTTCCACTGGTTCTGAACGATTGTTAGAGGAATTTTGAGCCATTCTTCAAGTAAAACCTGCTTTAGCTCCATCAGCGACGATGGCAGAGGGGAGTGGCGCCGCATTGGCTGCTCCAAATTGTTCCATAAATTTTCGATTATACTGAGATCCGGTGATTGTGGCGTTTCCAATCCAAATGGACTACTTCATTTTATGCACTTCATATATTGTTTGAATAGCTGTGTGGATCAGCTGTGTGGATCCGCCAGCTATCGTCCTGAAAGATTAGACTATCACGAAGAAACAATATTTGTACCACAGGATGGATATGATAAGTCAAAATAGATCTACTAGAGGGCCAAGCGAATTCCTTGATACAGCAGCCCAAATCATCACAGAGCTTCATGCTTCACAATAAGTGCCAAACTGTCAGTGATGAAGGTTTCTTTGAACCGTCACCAGGTTTAAATTTACCCCGAAGTAGGAAAAAAGATAAATTATGGTACATCAGAGAAGATGACATTGTTCCTTTGAGTCATTGATCATTTCTGATCATCTTGACACCAAGTGTTAGCTCATCAACAAGTGTTGATAGGAGACTGTAGTTTAGCAATTGCAGCCCTTCTGTGGTATCGACCTTTATGGAACTCAAGACGAAGGTTTTGGTTGATACAGAGGTGGTAAGGTGGAGCTTTAGCTCTGTTGTCACGTTTTCCACTATAGTTAGATGGTTTTTAGATAGTACGTTTCACTATTCTACAGTATCACTTTATGATCCTTGCCTTCCTAACAGAATAATGTTTCCCAGAGCAAGTTTTGCCTTAGTTTTGTCATGTCAATATGATTTTAGAGACTGTACCTCTCAAAGCAATAAACAATCCAGCAGTTTTAAGGATTTGGATGCAAGCCGCCTGCGCTCCAACAATATGTCTGCTTTGGAAATCAGAAAGGACAAACATTTTAACTTATTTAAATATAAATATCTGTAGAAGAAAATAAGGAAAACTAGGAGGGCTATATCATGAAGTATAAGGGTATCCATAATGCACGTGAACATGCACACACACATACATACATACATACATACATACATACATACATACATACATATACACATACACATACATATATATAAACAATAAATTAAATAGAGAGATTCAATTGACAATCTAATAATTTATTTATATTATAATATAACATAATATACTATAAATATAATATAAGATACGATAATATAAAAAAAAAAATTTTTAAACCAAAAAAGCCAACAATCTGTTTCGACTATATACATTATTTCATCTATAAACAATTCGCATCCATTTATATAAGTCTCTTCAGAGCTTTGGTTCAAAAGACAGACGAAATTCCGAGTGAAAGGACGGCTGCATTGTAAAAAAATTAAGTCAAATACCTATGTTTAGGAGCATGAGCGTTAACTTTTCAAATCTATACCAATTGCAAAA
>NC_068990.1:42537920-42539809 GCF_001194135.2 Octopus bimaculoides
GGTGGTGGTGGTGAAGCAGGTTTCAGCAGACTCTATTACACTGATGATGCTCAAGAGGGCTGAAACATATCGGTAGTTGTTCATCTTGGCTTGTAAAGAAAATGTTCATCAAAGCATATAAATTATCTTTTGAAGATTAATTCTTTTTGGCTTAAAATGATCTCTCATTATTTTCCCTTTATTTTCTTTTTTATTTATTTATTTAATTATTTATTTATTTATTTAATTATTTATTTATTCATTTGAAAGCCTCTAACAGTTATCGTTTAGATTTTCAATTCTCATCTCCAACTAAATAGTAAATTTTATTAAATCATTCAATACATCAGCTTTTTTATTTCCCTGAATTCATGAAATTGGTTCCGAGTTCACTCCCAGTACGTGGCACCTTGGGCAAGTATTTTCTACTATTGCCTCGGGCCGATAAAAGCCTTGTGAGTGGATTCGGTAGACGATAACTGAAAGATGTCCGTCGTATATACATATACATATCTATGTGTGTGTATCTGTGTCTGCTTGACAAAAATTCTTCAAAGCGGTGCCCCATCATGAGGGGACTGAACCTGGAACGATGTGGTTTGGAGAGCAAACTTGTTACCACACAGCCATGCCTGTCCCGAAGGCATTCCTTTCTTCGTTCTTGTTGGAGGAAACAAACTGGAGAATAGTATGTCACCAATCCAAGCAATTAGAGGGTATCGTATGTAACTAACGGTGATGAACGTGAGAGGCACCAAGAGATTTCTTCAGAAAATATTTGTATCTTTCCTTTTCTACACCTTTGTCATGGTGGGTATCAGGCATTTTAGCGCAGCCGTTTTTGGCGCCGCTTATTTGACTTCACTGATTCGACGCTGATTTATTTGACATCAGACGCTTTAATGTTTCTATTGTTGTGATGATCTTTTGATCACTTCCACCCTCTCTCACTCACACACTTTCCTTCACCCTTCTTTCTCTTTCTCACACTCTGTTTCTCACTTTATATGTGTGAGCATGTCTCTCTTTACGAGTTTATATCAATCATTTTCTATTAATAAATTGCAATATCTCTCGGTCTCTCATTCAGTGTGTATGAGAATATTTCTGCGCATGTATTCTTCTGTGTTTGTCTCCAGTCCCATTACATAGTGTTCAACAAATCAGGTTGAGCATCCAATCAACAGTGGCAAATCGACAGTTTCTGGGCAGCGGCATCCAATTAATTGAATCCATGCCACAGCAGTCACTACACTTACTATTATTACCATTATCATCACTACAATCAGCTCCAGCTAACAAAACTACGTTAAAACACTAAATCATTAGTAGTTTCGGGCGGGCTACCCAATACAAATACATTAGTTCTCTCAATGCATTGCTGTCACACACACACTATGTCTTGGATTCACAGTTCATCAATGGGACTAAATGAGAATGGAACAAGTTCAATACTATCAAAGTCAATGGTGATTATGTAGCAGACACCGATCGATGACCACTACACCATACATACTAGTCAATGATCCCTACCATATAGACAATCAATGATCACTAAATCATAGACACCAGCCAATGACCATTGCACTATAGACCGGTGGTTCTCAGCCATTTATTATCTATAGACCCCTTTGATTACTATTTTATTCTGGTGGACCTTCAAAACCATTCGATGTTTAAAAACTAGTTTTATAGATCCTTCTTTCAAAATTCCTATTTTGTCTACCACACAGGAGTAGCTGTGTGGTAAGTAGCTTACTTACCAACCACATGGTTCCGGGTTCAGTCCCACTGCGTGGCACATTGGGCAAGTGTCTTCTACTATAGCCTCAGGCCGACCAAAGCCTTGTGAGTGAAAGAAGCCCGTCGTATATATATGTGTGTGTTTGTGTGTGTGTGTTTGCCCCCCC
>NC_068990.1:42539819-42542404 GCF_001194135.2 Octopus bimaculoides
GATGCTGGTGTGTTTACGTCCCCGTAACTTAGCGATTCGGCAAAAGAGACCGATTGAATAAGTGCTAGGCTTCCAAAGAATAAGTCCTGGGGTCGATTTGCTCGACTAAAGGCGGTGCTCCAGCATGGCCGCAGTCAAATGACTGAAACAAGTAAAAGAGTAAAAGAGAGAGTACACATTCACTTGAGTAGGCTGAAGTATATAAAACGTAAGAAAAAGAAACCGAGTTGTTTCTTGCAACATATACATCTGAAGCAAAAGTTTTTCATGGATTCATAAAATACTACACAGGATCCAATTTATTATTTTGCTTGTGAGGACCATCCGAAATCTTATACGGGCCACTAGGGATCATATAGATCCCGGTTGAAAATCACTGCAATAGACAATTGATGATCCCTACACCGCAGACACCTGCCAATTATTACTACATTATAGAAAGAGCATCACTGATCCGTACACTATAAACACAAGTCAATGATCATTACTCGATAGCCGTCAGTCAATTGTCGCTGCACTATAAACAGAAGAGTCTATCAATGATCCCTACACTACAGACTCTAGTCAATGTTCACTACGCAACAGGCACCAATCAATGGTCTCTTTGCTTTATACATCGGTCCGTGTTCACTTCACTGTAGACACTATCCTTGATTACTGCTCCGTGAACACCAGTCAACTGTCGCTACACTATAAACAGCAGTCAATAATCACTTCACTGTAGACACCAGCGAATGATCAATAAACGATAGACACCAAGTCTGTAGTTTAGTGTCACAATATTATAGACCATCATTGTCCCCTCTGCAATAGTCACTGGTCAATAATAACACTATTACTCTGTCGGTTACGACAACGTGGGTTCCAATTGATCTGATCAACGAAATCACCTGCTCATGAAATTAATGTGCTTGTGCTTGAACCCTCCACCGACATGTGTACCCTTCACGTAGTTCTCCGGGAGTTTCAGCGTGACACAGAGTGACAAGGCTGGTCTTTTGAAATACAGGCAAGCTGAGTGGATTTGAGCAATGTGAAATAAAGAGTCTTGCTCAAAGATACAACGTGCCGCCGGAAATCGAACTCACGACCTTACAATCGTGAGCCGAATAGCCTAACCACTAAGTCACCTACCTTCACTCCCTATACTATAGACAGCAGTGAATGATCGCTGGTCACTCTTTAAATGGTCACTACTCTGTAGACGCCAGTATATGATAACTATTCAGTCGTAATATACATCTGTTTATGTCTGCCTATACAGCAGGAGTAGAGGCGCAATTGCACAGTGGTTAGGGCAGCGGACTCGCGGTCATAGGATCGCAGTTTCGATTCCCAGACCAGGCGTTGTGTGTGTTTATTGAGCGAAAACACCTAAAGCTCCACGAGGCTCCGGTAGGGGATGGTGGCGAACCCTGCTGTACTCTTCCATCCCAACTTTCTCTCACTCTTTCTTCCTGATTCTGTTGTGCCTGTATTTCAAAGGGCCAGCCTTGTCACACTGTGTCACGCTGAATATCCTCGAGAACTACATTAAGGGTACACGTTTCTGTGGAGTGCTCAGCCACTTGCACGTTAATTTCACGAGCAGGCTGTTCCGTTGATCGGATCAACTGGAACCATCGACGTCGTAAGCGACGGAGTGCCAACAACATACAGCAAGCAAATCAATTTTTACTGTATGGCAAATACCAAATGTCTCCACAACTAGCAAAGCCCTCAGTTTTCTCCTCAAACACCTGCCGAAATTCACTACTTCAACTCCTCAATGGTCGCTAGAATCATCAGCCCAGGGTCACTTTAATACAACCAGAAGACATGTCAAAACCTCCAACCCCCATCCCCTGCCTGCACTAACCATGCGTTCATTTCTAACTTCCACAATCAATCCCTTTCACTGCTCCAGCCCCACCAACTGTATTTACTTACAGCCGTCACCTTGAAACTGTTTCATGAAGAATATCGACTGCGTTGAATTCGTTCGTGTCAGAGGTCACGACAAGAGCTGCCTCCTTCAGAACAAACCATTAAAAAGAAGTGGTCACCAGTGAATGATGACAAGACAAAAATATTCCAGACAATGTACCCCACTCAATGCTCCCCTGACAATGGTCCCTAGTCTATAATCGCCAATCAATGGGCACAGGACCAGTGGTCACTAAGCAATTGACACTCAACAGTGACTTTTATCCCCTTACACATACCTTTCTCTTACACTTGCATTAACT
This sequence comes from Octopus bimaculoides, assembly GCF_001194135.2. Classification (NCBI taxonomy): domain Eukaryota; kingdom Metazoa; phylum Mollusca; class Cephalopoda; order Octopoda; family Octopodidae; genus Octopus; species Octopus bimaculoides. The sequence continues at coordinate 42,542,048 of NC_068990.1, forward strand.
TTTCTCTTTCATACATTCACTGTCTTTCTTTCTGCCATATCTCTCTCCTATTCTCTGTCATACATCCACACACACACACTTTCTTACGAACCTGTCTCTCTCTTTAACTTCATCCCTATCCATCCACACACTCTCCTCTCTTTCTCTCTCTCACTCTTTTTCTCATTCTCTCTCTCTCTCTCTCCTTCTTAACCACCCTTCCTTCTATCCCATAGATTGGCTCTCTTAAACACCATCAATCTCTTAAAACACATTGCTGTCTCCTAAACATTTTCTCTTAAACATATCCCCATCTCTTAAATACACACACACACACTCTCTCTCTTTCTCCCTATATATATATATATATATATATAT
>NC_068990.1:42542906-42543707 GCF_001194135.2 Octopus bimaculoides
TATATATATATATATATATATATATATATATATGTCTATGTGTATATATGTTTCTCTCGTCTTTGTATTTCCCTTCACACTCTTTTTCTCTTCTCTCTTACCCCTCCACCTCTATCTCTTTCTCTCTCTTTCCCTCTTTCTCCCTCTCAACTTCTCTCTCTCTCTCTCTATTTCTGTCTAACTACCTATTTGTCTATCTATCTATCTATCTATCATCTATCTATCGTTTTCTCATTTGCTTTTCCCGTCTGTTGCACCTGCCACTCAGTTATTCCCCTTTCCTCCCACTCCTTCCCTTCTTCCACTCCTCTTCCTCACGAAAGCTGTAACTCTCCTGAAGCAGCGGTCATCAAATGGTCGAAGAAACAGCTCGGCCTTAAAGGGTCACTATTAAATGATGTCACGAGGTGAAGACGGAAGTGACATAAGGCCGAGAGAGTTGGAGGCTGCGTATGTTGTGTGTGTGCGCGCACGTATGTGTGTGGAGGCGGAGAGGGAACAGAGTAAGAAATTAGCTAAAGATGTCTTGCTGGCTCTGTGTTTGTGTGTCTGTGGCTGTGTATATCTGCGTGTGTGTGTATATTTGTTTGTATACACATGTATGTGTGTACGTCTGTGTATGACCTTGTGTCTGATGTGTCTGTACACATACACACACACACATACACGCATATATGCACATATGTAGGTAGTAGGTATGTGTGTATATGTATATATATATATATATATATATATATATATATGCATGTATGTATACAGAATACGTGTGCATGTGTATATATATGGTTGTATGCGTATACA
>NC_068990.1:42543750-42545610 GCF_001194135.2 Octopus bimaculoides
ATATATATATATATATATATATACATACATGCATACATACATACATATATACATATATATATATACATATATATATATATATATATATGTATGTATGTATGTATATATGTGTGTATGTGTGTGTGTGTATGTATGTTTGTATGTGTGTATGTAGTGCGTTTGTGGACGTAGCTAAGTGTACCTTGTATTGTAAATGTATGGATGTTACTGAGTCTATACGTGTGTATATACACACGTTAGAAAGAAAGAGAGAGAGAGAGAGAGAGAGAGAGAGAGAGAGAGAGAGTCATGTAAAGAGGAAAGATTGCAGATGGCTATATGTCTAGAAACCATATAGTTAATAGGACTGCCGGAAGGTCTTAAAGATGATGTAAGAAGAAGAGGTGGATATAGACAGAGAGAGAGAGAGGCGGGGGGGTGGACATGAGGGAGAAAGATAGATAAGTAAGGGAAGTAATCCTTCAGGGCAGAGTTGTAGAAGAGAGGCGAAGGAGAGTGTGAAATTCCTTTACATCAACTAACTGCCTTTTCAACTGGTCAAGGCCACGCCGCCATTACAACCAGCCATCACCGATATCTTCCTTACCTTTCAGCAACGAACGCTGTCTTTACGCATGCACACACACACATTCTCTCTCTTTCTCTCACACGCACACATACTCAAGTGTATATATATAAATATATATATACAAATGCATGTGTGTATTTATATTACTTTCACTCTCTTCATCTCTCTCTCTCTCTCTTGTTTTCTCTGACCAGCTAACCAATCAACCCGCCCGCCTACCCCTTATTTCTTCTTGTCTACTTATCGCTCAGCCATCTTGACTGTCCGTTTTCTATTCTTTGTTTAATGGTCGGTCCGTTCACATCACAATATGCTTTTATCTCCCGCGCCACATGTAACAACCTACACTCACTCACACATTAACACGCACGCACACACAAATACACATCCACACTCACACACACACACACACACACACACATACATACATAACACTCACTACTCCTGTCCACTCCAACACACCCTTCCCATACAAAAACATTTAGGCTATTACTGACCAACTGACCGACTAACACCAGACTCGTTGACCAACTGACCGAATGTGAATCTAATACACAGTCAACCACACTGCCTAAGCCGTCGTCTGCCTGGCTGAGCTGGAAATATCGGTGAGTGGAATGTTGCAATGACCAGTACGAAGTAACGTTTGCACCTCTTAAGAAAAATGGCTGCAAGACGCGCTGACCGTTCACACAAGTCGACATATTTAGCACTCTTTTGTGATATTTATGAGCTTTTGGTCAAATGATTGGGGTGTACCCGTATGTGTATGTCCTTGCGTATGTGTGTGTATTTATATACATATTTATGCGTGTGTGTACGTGTGTGTGTTTATGTGTGTACGTGCGTGCGTACGTGCGTATGTGCGTGCGTGCGTGCGTATGTGCGTGTGTGTATGTGTTGTTTATGGAAACCTAACCAGAAGCATGCGTCAGTAAATGTGTGTATAAGTGTTTCACCGTTTTAGAGTAGACAGGGCTGTGGGTATATGTGTGTATGTGTATATGTGTGTGCACACGTGCACCTGTGTGTATGTGTGTGTTTGTGTGTGTGCGTGCGCGCGCTTCTATTGTCTACTGTACCGTATCCGTAAGTGTGTGTGTTACGTTTATATAGAAAGACAAGTTTGTACGTATGTCTTTCTATTCGCAGTTGCGTACGTAGTTATCTATGGCAATGTTTGAATAAGCATGTGTCGACGCACGTGCGCTTTACCATTTGTCCTTGTGTGTGTGCGCATGTGTGTGTGTGTATGTATGTATATATATATATATATATATATATATATATAT
>NC_068990.1:42548672-42549209 GCF_001194135.2 Octopus bimaculoides
ATGTGAGTGTGTATGTGCATGTGTATATATATGTAAACATGCACACACACACACACACAGACATACACAGACACATACATATGTAACACATGCATGCATACATTCATGTGCAGATGTAGACATACATGTTTATACTGTGCAAACACACACTCATAATCGTATATACACAAATACATACATATATGTGTCTGTGTGCGTGTGTGTGTGCATGTATGTATGTATGTTTGTATATATGTATACATATACACACATCAGCCCGCTTCATTGTTAAAGTGTATTCCTGTACGATTAGACAACCATGCTGCCGTCTGAATCACTGCTTGACCCTGTGGCTGCAGGCGACAAGGAAGAGGTCACGTAGTGAAGGTCGCTTATGTCGTCACAGTGAGATCATGAATGCACCCAATGCACCACCAGCTTCCATGTTAATACATTGCTCACTGCATATCTCTTTCTGTCACACTCTCACTCTCACTCTCTCTCTCTCTCTCTCTCTCTCTCTCTCTCTCTCTCTCTCTCTCTCTCTCTCTCTCTCTC
>NC_068990.1:42550061-42551721 GCF_001194135.2 Octopus bimaculoides
CTGTGCTTCGTCGCTTTCTTTGACTGCGTAAACTTCGCGTTGCACGTGTTTTTCATAAAAGAATATTACTGTAAAAACCATGTTATTTGGCATTGCATGGTTTGCACTGGGACGAACAATTGTAGAAAGGAGGGAGACAATAGGTTTTACTCCAGCAATTTGGTTGATAATTATTGAAAAATGTTTGATAGAGGTTAATTAACGAGAAATAGTTAAATGCTAGGAATACTTGAATAAAGCTCCGAAAAAACAGAAGACAACAATATGCTACATGTATAATTGCCCATATACCCCCCACACACACACACACACGCACGCACACACATATGTATGTACGTTTGTATGTATACATATATATATACATCTTTTTCTTTCTTTTATCTTTTACTTGATTTAGTCATTTGACTGCGCCCATGCTGGAGCACCACCTTTAGACGAACAAATCGACCCCAGCGCTTATTCTGTTTGTACGTACGTATTTCTGTACGCATGTGCATATGTATAAGTGATTGAGAGACAATGAGAAATAGAAAAACAGAAATTGTGTCTTATCTACCGATAGGGAGCGTGATATACCTGTCTTTCATTTCAATTCTCCTATTGCCACTTACACTTTTACTTACCTTCTATTTGTGGTTTGTCTCCTACTACGTTACACGAAATTTGAGCATACATATAGGATAGTGTTTAATGTGATCTGAACCAAATAATTAATTGTTCAAGTTAGCATCTCGCGCATCATCAAAGCAATACGAAGGAAATATATAAACGCATAATAGATCATTATATTGTGAGCTCAGATGTGCGTGCGTGCGTTCATGTGTGTGAATAAGTGTGTATTAGTTACTGTAGAGAGTGTGTGAAGAAAAACTCAGACGATAAGAACCAGAGATAATATATTCTGCAATCAAAACTTTGAGATATTACAATGCTTGCTGACTGAGGCAAAGAATAATGGTAAGAGATTATACTTAAACGGTGCCTTAAAACGCGAGTTATAAAGGGAGATAATTGTTAGGCATTCGAAACGCAAATGGAAGTAAAATTAATATGGAAGCTATTAGGGATAAAATATTATAGCCTCACTTTGGGAAAACTAAAAACCAATTTTAAAAATGTGAAAAGCAATCTATTGATATTGTTTGGATAAAATCGTGAAAATTGAGCAACTTATAAATATGCATGAATTGGATTTACACGAATTTAATTTTTTCTTTGGATGTATTATTTTCGTGATAAATAGGCGAAATATACAAGCGAACTATGGTAATTAGACTAAATTATAAATAAAATCGGAGCAAAATCTTTGAATATTGTAAGCAGAACGTTAACTGGGAGAGGGAAAATGCATGTATGTATGTATGTATATATATATATATATATATATATAAGCAATGTTAATTCTCTAAATGAAGTATTAACAGTAACTGCACGATAAAGTGTAGTATATTGCCACTTAAGTGTGGCTGACCCCTAGGGGTGGATGTTACTGTTGCTTTTAGCCCCAGGAGGACATCTCCTCCAGCTGGCTTATCGACACACGACTGTGTCCTGTTTGCCAAGGGAGTTATCCCTCTCACCTCGACCAGCAGCACGAACGTATCCGGATTTCAGGGTTATTTCCCTTCGTCGGCGTTCGACAGCTGATGACCTTGGTGAG
>NC_068990.1:42555255-42556513 GCF_001194135.2 Octopus bimaculoides
TGTGTGTGTGTGTGTGTGTGTGTGTGTGTGTGTGTGTGTGTGTGTGTGTGTGTGTGTGTGTGTTAAGAGAAAAGCGAGAAAAACACAATTTAAAGTTAGGTACTCAATCCATAAAGCAGAGTGGAAATATTTATTAAATTATGGCTAATATTTGACGAATTCCAAAGATAAACATAAATGGGCTTGTAAGTGCCTTCGTTTTAATACGCGCGCGCGCGCAGCACGCACGCATACATACACACACACATATACACATATGCGTGTATATATGTACCCACACAGACACACAGAGAAACATATATTTGCATATATATATATATATATATACATACATACATACATATATATATAATTGTATTAAGAGTTTGATTCAGATTTGGCTAAAATTTTCACAAACGCAAAAGTCACGTCTGATCGTCGGATGTTTCAATACTGAGTGATGAGCCAGCCGCAGGTCACCCACAGGTTATGAAGAATGCTGATTGTCATAAATTGTTAAACAAGACTCATTCTCATTACTGTTTCCAGTCACATGGTGGAATCGATGATTTATCACCACCTGCTAATGGATTAATATAGCCTGATTTACTTTCTTAAGAAAGTGCAGTAAAATTTAAATTCTTGTCAAAATTAACGAGTCACTGTTAGCAGCCAAATGTCATAAAATTGGCTAGAAGAAAGAATATCTGTTTTCTCATCGTTGATATACATGTTTCTCGGTGTGTCACATCAGATTAATACTTAGGCTGATAACTAATTAACAGAAAGGGAAAAGCGCGTAATGCAAGGTCGTCCGTCGAAACGACGAAGACCGTCAAATTTTCGTGGGTGAAGGATGACTGATGACTTGTGCGGTGACTTTGTTTAAAGCAATAATTCTCATCCGGGATCCTCATGGCCCTTAAGGGTCCGTATAAGATTTTATTGTTACAATTTATGTGAAATGAATAAGTTATACTTCTATAATACACAAAACATTTTAATTTTGCTTATACTCTTTTAATCTTTTACTCTTTTACTTGTTTCAGTCATTTGACTGTGGCCATGCTGGAGCACCGCCTTTAGTCGGGCAAATCGACCCCAGGACTTATTCTTTGGAAGCCTAGTACTTATTCTATCGGTCTCTTTTGCCGAACCGCTAAGTACACACACCAGCATCGGTTGTCAAGCGATGTTGGTGGGGGACAAACACAGACACAAACACATACACACACATACATATATATATATATACATATATATACGACGGGCTTCTTTC
>NC_068990.1:42556726-42557720 GCF_001194135.2 Octopus bimaculoides
TTTTTTTACATTTTTGCGTACATTTAATGGCTATGGAGGTCCAGTAAAGAATAAATAGTAATCAAAGGGCTCCATAGTTTTTAAAATGGTTGAGAACCACAGGTTTAAAGTAAGGAAGAATTGCTCATCGTCAACCGCATTCTCTCTTCCGTGACCATCGTCAATCCAGGCCAAAAACGACCAGGGAGGGAGACCGATGCAGTGGATGACCAAATTGTCTTGCTTGACTCATCTTGTTTTCAGTACTCCACAAAGTGTTGTTTCAGAGCTTTCCTATTCGTTGAACCATGAAGATTTCTTCTGCCGACTCTGCCGGATCCAGTCTTCATAAACATAAGCAGGAAAGCCCTAACTTACTAAGAGTCACATACCCGTTAGCTACTTCCCACCAGTCGAAGCAGTTTACTGGGCTTTGTTCGCCACTGCAAACAAGCACTTACGTGAATCCACAAGTGAGAGTTGGGTTCCTGGTAGAGATCAGAGCGTACGATCCACCCCTAAGCGTGCGACTTGTTCCTCAATCAGGATTGATACCCTTCCTTCACATCCCATCCATTCCATAAACTGAATACCACAGGCGATACGAACGCATATCGTCTGTCTACATTTAGCCATTATATCACTATATACTCTTCAGATCGCATGATCATAAAAGTCCGATTATGATTCTACGCCAGTGGTTTAGTGATGGTTTTTCGAAGCGCTATCCTAGTTGTTTAATTGATTTGGTCTGTCTGGAAAACAGTAAGTGAAGTATTTCATAGCTTACTCCTTTTATATTATGTAAGCTCTGAGTGGAGACGTACCGAATCACTGAGATACTTAGAACAAAATAATATACTTTATATTTTATGATCAATAAATTCAACAAGAATATATTTGCCAATTCCTTTGTTGTACTTGTTAAGGCAAGTGATTTAATCAGAAATCGTGTGTGGAATATAAAGCAGTTACAATGTATTGGGCATTTTATACATACATAAGTATATATATA
>NC_068990.1:42558140-42559194 GCF_001194135.2 Octopus bimaculoides
ATATATATATATATATATATATATATATATATATATATATATACACACATATATATATGTTGTATGCATGTATGTAGGTGTACATACATACACACACACATATATATATATATGTGTATGTATTGTGCATGTATGTATGTATGTATGTACGCACACACACACACATATATATAAAAGCTATTACTTTTTCTTTTATTTTTCTTGTTTTGTTTTTTCTCTAGAATGTATTATCATCATCATCATCATCATCATTATTAACTCAGTAAGCTGGCAGAATCGACAACACGCCGGACAAAATGCTTAGCGGCATTTTGCCTGTCTTTGTGTTCTGAGTTCAAATTCTGGCGAGGTCGACTTTGCCTTTCATCATTGGGGGTCATTAAAATAAGTACCAGTTGGACACTACGGTCTATGAAATGGACGAATCATCTCTCCCAAAATTTCAAGCCTGGTGCCTATAGAAGAAAGCATTATTACTGCTGTTGCTGTTGCTGTTTTTGTCATCATTTGGGCGGTGGACAAACAGATACGTTAAAACATCACAAAATGCTTAGCGGTATTTAGTGATGGCTCCTTAAGTTTTGGTGATTAATAAGTATGTGATTGATATAATTGATTACACGCCTTACTTGAAAATTGCAGGTCGTATGTCTAAATCTAAATCGTGGTTGATAAAATAAAGTTCCAAACATTGTTATCATTATTATGATTACAAAATTCTTTCCCCGTCTTATCGATATATGAAGATACTGTAATGCAAACCAATTTTTTTTTTTGACTGAGATAAAAAGAAATAATAATAATAATAATAATAATAGAGTCAAAATTAAAAGAAGAGTGCCATTTGTTATCTGGTGAACGATATTTCGACATCTCGTGTGTCTTCAACTGGTTCAAAAAATAAATTTGTCAATCTACTTCATTTTGGTTAATATAGAAAGGATTGAGGTAACTCCTCCTGAAGATATAGTGTCAAAATTAAAAGAAGAGTGCCATTTGTTATCTGGTGAACGATATTTCGACATCTCGTGTGTCTTCAACTGGTTCAAAAAAT
>NC_068990.1:42567642-42569838 GCF_001194135.2 Octopus bimaculoides
TATAATATGTATATTTTTATTATATTATATATATATACATATACATGTGTGTGTCTGTGTCTGTGTGTGTCTGTGTCTGTGTACATATATGTGTGTGCAGTTAGATAGACAAACAGATAGATAGATAGATAGATAGATAGATAGATAGATAGATAGATAGATAGATATTATGGACTTGTCTGGTGTAATACTATATATGTTTAGACAGTCAGGGTTTATATTTGTTTCCGTCTGTGTTTGTCTGTGTCTGTCTGTGTGTATGTGAGCGTCTATATGCGCGCCTGTGTTTAAGATGTTCTGTCAGAAAACATGTACGGAGGCTGGTAGTAAGTTTTTCACCAACCACACATAAATATTGGTAGCTGTCATGTTAGCATATGAATTTAGAAAGTTTTTCAATGATAATCATATTGTTGGTGAAGTAGCTTAAATTTATTTTGTTTTGCTCGTATATATACATTATATGTAGTATATATATATATAATGTATACATAATGTATAGTTTTGTCAAATGTATTCTTTTCTTTTGTAACGCTCGCTTTCATAGATCTTTCCTCAATATTGTACAGGGAGTCTATTTGACTTTCATATTATTTTCGTTATTTTCATTTATATTTATTATTATTTTCATTTTTTATTTCCATTTTATTTTATTCATTTATATATTTATTTATTTTGCAGTTTAAGTATGTTCTTTAATGTTTCAGTTTTCGTTATTGAACTTCGTGGTTTTTCTCTTTGAATTGTGTTTTGATTCCATAAACAATTCTATCGAGACCCTCCATTTCATTTTATTATCATTATTACTATTATTCTTATTATATTTTATTCATCAAAAAATTTCTGCTTGATTCTATTAATTTCAATAATAACATATTCATATAGACATCTTCAGCTTTCAGCTCTTAAATCATCGCTTTTTCTCCCCATGCAATTTTCCTTTATAATAAATCTTTGAAATTCAGTTTAAGATTCTACAAACGCTAGAGACATTACATAAGCTCAATTGTACTATTTTAAACTATTACTATATATTATCTAATACATTTTTACATTCTAGAATTTGGAAACATCAACAGCCTTTTCATTTATTTATTTATTTTCTTTCTTTCTTGAGCAGTGTTGTCATGTTGAAGTACTTAAGCATTTGTCTCCATCGGTGCATTTAATGTCTGCTGTTAGTATATCAGTTCCATAGTGATAATACTGTGTTTCGTTCTAAAATGCATTTATAGCAATGTCTGGTATTTTAGTCATCTCAGAAAAGTTGTTAATATAATGTTTGAATTGGTATTCTTTCTCATCGTCTTCAGGTGATATTCCTATACAAAATCAAACAGGAAACCGGCATTTTTTATTTAATTATTCGTCTCTATTCCAAAAAGAAACATTAATTAAAATAAAAACCCAAATAGAATAAAACAATAAGTAAGGCAGTTATTCCTTCCAAAAGTAAATTACTGCAGCAAATGCTTAAGACGAATGATTTGAGACTTTAAACTGGCTGACTGTTTATGCCTTAATCTGATATATCTGGATTGTCAACTGCTATATCGCAGCCTACTGCTGAATTGGTGCCATCACCCTGACAACATCATGTCCGAACTTGAGGGCCTAAAAATAGAATGGCTGGTATTGCTTTCATAGCATAAATACCACATGATCTGAGCTAGCCAATAGAGGCATACATACCGGGAAGTCACACACACACATACACAAACACACTCATACACACACGCGGTCCCTACACATTTTTTCTCTCTCTGTTTTTTTTTCGTTCTCTCTCCACTTTATCCCGCTCATCTTTTTCTGTCGAATAGCGTAGGCTCGAAACATCAAAGACTTTTCCATTCTTTTCTAGTGTCTTGTTGTTCCCTCACCTGTCTTCGTCTTTTGTTCTCTGTAAATTTGAATTATATATATATACATATACATACATACATACATACATACATACATACATACATACATATATATATATGTTTTGAACTTTATATTTCTGACGCGACTCTATCTATCTTTGTATCTTTCTCCACCTCTCGTTTTTCCTTCTGTTACTACTATATCTCTCTCTTCCTCCCTGTCTCTCGTTGCTCACCTATATTCTACTTCCTCCCCTTTTTCTCCCTCTACCACTCTTTCTCCTTACCCCTCGCTGGTCACATGTGTCCAGCCACTACTTCCTTTCTTATCTTG
>NC_068990.1:42571839-42573405 GCF_001194135.2 Octopus bimaculoides
ATATGTATGTATGTATGTATATATAAAGAAGACCACTAGGTGGACTGTTAATGTGCTAGATCACATGTATATATATATATATATATATATATATGTGTGTGTGTGATATATATATGTAAATAGTATAAGTATGTGTGTGTGTGTGCGTGTGCGCGCGTGTGTATGTGTGTGCGTGCGTGTGTGTGTGTGTGTGTGTGTATGTGTGTGTGTTGTGTAATTTATTAACATAAGTGGAGAATAGTCTTATTCTATGAATTTATATGTATGAAAAGGAAAAATATAACGATAGGTTTTTTTGTTTTTTTTTTCAGAATAATTGTTTCCGTATCGAAGTTCAAGTGAAAACATATTGATACGCGTATGTTTAAGGTGTGTTTGGCATATATAATTTATGTAAACATATCACATGGCGGTGCCCCAGCATGGACACAGCCTTAGGGCTGAAACATATAAAAGAATGAATATATGATAAAAGTGATCTGGATGGAAGAGAACAAAGAAAAATAAGGTGTCAGGTGTTGCTTCTAGTCATTTCTATGGGAAAAAGTTTTAGTTTATACATTTTAGAGTTTTACAGATAAAAGGCATTTTTTTTTTTTTTTGCTTTTTGTTTTGGGGGAGTTTTTTTCTTTGTAGTTTAGGAAAAAAGTCATATTTAACTGACCTGGATCCGGTTTCTCTTATTTCAGCTCCCCAACATTACAGAATTTTTCCATATTTTTTCCTCATTTAAAACCATGTGCGGTTTAATGATTAAATAGGCAAGGCGCTTGTAACATTTCCTAAAAAAGGAACGCACACAGACACACAAACACACGTATAATATATACATATTGATAGATAGATAGATAGATAGATAGATAGATAGATATATACATACATACATACATACATACATGCATACATGCATACATACATACATACATACATACATACATACATACATACATCAAAAACCTGGAAAAATTAGAGTTCTCAAAACCTGAAAGAAAAAGGCTGATTAGAAGACTACAGATTCAAGCCATCAATGGAACTGTAAAGAAATGTAAAACTTTCCAAAATTTAGCACATAAATACATATGCATGCATCTAGACATGAAAATACATACATAAAAAAGCATCAATAAAACAAACATACAAATCTGCGCATACACTAACACCAAATACTGCACACACACACATATGCACAAATACCTAGATGATGTTGATAAAAGTTCCAATGAAGGAGCCTTGAATCTATGTTAGAGTCCGGCTCTTTCTCTATTGACAAGAAATACAGAAATGAAACTGATTGATAACATACATACATACATACATATATAGATAAATACGTATATACATACATAACCCACAGTATGGTAGACGCCATAGCCATTCATAATAAAAGGGCTTGCTGGTGGAATGTTCCAGTGAAAACCTCAATATCAACAGACCTGATATAAGAATTTGGGATAAAGAAGAGAAACTGTGTACAGTTGTGGAAATTAGCTGCCCGGCGGATGTTAACATAAAGCTGAAGATCAGTGAAAAAGAGAACATCTACGCTGAACTGTTGAGAAATCTGCA
>NC_068990.1:42573415-42574433 GCF_001194135.2 Octopus bimaculoides
TTGAGCCCTGAGATATGTAACACACTGCCTAAATACCAATCTTGAGAAGTTATACTTCTCAAAACCAGAAAGGAGAAAGCTGATTCGAAAACTACAGATCCAATCCATCACTGGAACTGTAAAAGTCTGTGAAACTTTCCAGAAGTTTATCCTTTAAATATATATGAGCATATCTAGGCAGGCAAATATATGCATGAGAATACATACATACACAACATACGCATACATACATACATACATACATACATACATACATACATACATACATACAAAAATATGTTGTTGATGTTGAATTTCCAATGAATGAGCCGTGGAACTAGGTTAGAAACCCACTCTTACTCTATTGGCAATAAATCTTGAAATAAAACTCAATAATGACATACATACGTACATGCAATCATGCATACATACATACTTACATACATACATACATACATACATACATACATGCAAAAATATCTTGTTGATGAAATTCCAGTGATGGAGCCTTTCTTCTATTGGCAAGAAATCTTGAAATAAAACGGAATAATGACATACATACGTACATGCAATCATCCATACTTACATACATGAAGGGTCTCATTTTTGTAATATAGTGAGTAGGAAAACTTCGATCATTTAAGATTATCCTTACAATTAGTGGGCACACTCACATATATCTTTTTGTGTCTGAGCGTGTATGTTTGTGTGTGTGTGTGTGTGTGTGTGTGTGTATGAGAGAGAGAGTGTGTGTGTGAATGTGTGGGTGTGTATACGCGAATTTACACGTATGTTTATTGTGCATGTATATGTATATTTGACTACAGTTTTTACCTAATGTTAAAAAATATCCACTTGCATAAAATTCACAAAAATACATGCAAAAACACTCTCATTCACTTAAGACGTATGTGCTTGTGTGTATACATCTAAAGAAAATAATATCATACTCACACATATAGATATAAATGTAAACACACACATATGCATATGTATATGAGCATATACACACAAGTATATATATATATGTGTGTGTATA
>NC_068990.1:42577944-42581775 GCF_001194135.2 Octopus bimaculoides
AGAGAGAGAGTCTTAATCAACCCAGCGAGAGGGCAAGAATTTTGTGAAGTTCGTGTCCAACACAACTACTGCTACTACTACTACTACTACTACTACTACTACTACTATTAGCACCACCATCACCAACAGCAACACTACCACCACCGCAGCCACTACTATTACATCTACTACTATGACTACAACTACTACTAATTGTTGTAATGACTTTTTTCGAAGACCACAGGTAAATATTCGAGCTTAACACTGCAAACCATCCATATACTAGCGAATTACACAGCGCCCCACCATATGTGGTAGTGAACTGTGCCTCCACAATATAGCATGAGGCAGAGCTTCTTGCTGTATATAGGCCTTTTCTTATGTGTTAGAAACCCGGCACTGCTTTATGTAACGTGCACTTCTTTTACGAAGATGATTAGAGTGTGATTTGAGGAAGATATGGGTTCTATTACTAGCAGATCAATTGACCATGTAAAAGCTTCTTCGATGCCTGTGATATGAATTGATGTTCATTTCTGGACGGAGTAGACTTAGCCCTAATGCGTTTAACTCCTGAGAAAGTGAAGTAATAACAATTGAGTAGTTAAATCAAAGGTACACCTACATTAATTAATTTATACTGCTTCGCAAACTGTTCAAATGAGGCAGTCATGGGCAAACTGCGGCCCACCAGACTCTGAATGGCACGGCTAATGAAAAACTACCTTAAATCATTTTTAGCGGTGTGGACCCCTTGATGATGAGCCACTGGAATAAAGCGGCACTATAGGCGGTGTTGGGGAGTTATATCAAATCCAGGTACAGTATTTATAATGTAAATAACATTTTGATGCGAACTATTAAACTACGAATAAATTGTTGCGCTATCAGTGAGAAGAAATATGACATAATGTGCCAATATCCTATAAAATTGCTTTACCAAAGTATCTCACGAGTATTAGTAGTTTCGCTATAAATTCAGCATTGAGACCAACTAGCAGGGGCCGCGTAATCGTCCCCAACCATCGGGCATCGATTCAGTAACAAGCTATAGATCATATCGTAATCTAAAGGGTATTTTTACAGTATATATGTATTATATATGTAATATTTCTTTTACTTCTTTCGGTCATTTGACTGCGCTAATGCTAGTGCACTGCCTTGAAGGGCTTTAGTCGAACAAATCGACCCTAGTACTTATTCTATCTGTTCCTTTTGCCGAACTGCTATGTTACGGAGATGTATACATACCAACGCCGGTTGTCAAGCAAGGACGGTGGACAAACATAGACGAAACACACACACACACACATCTATATATATATATAAACAATATATGAGTATATGCATATATATGTACATGTATGTACATACCTTCATCTACATGTACATATAGATACATAACTGGGTACATGACGTGGCAAAAGAACATGGACAAAATGATAAACAAGGTTCAACAAACAAGCAAGCCACATAGAAACATCTCCTTCATCAGCTGCCACCATTAAAACACCGGCGTTTCGAAGAATTAAGGCAGTACGCATCGTTGAAATGGTTCTTCCCACGAACACAAATTAAATTATTTTCGTGGACGGTAGTGGCGGACGGAAAACGAGAGAGGAAAACGAAACGGTGAATGAACAAACAAGCAAAAAGGCTGTACAGCCAGACGTGAAGTATATATATATATATATATACACGACGGGGTTATTTCAGTTTCCACTCACAAGGCTTTAGTCAGCTCGGGGCTATAATAGAAGTCACTTGCCCACGATACCACGCAGTCGGGCTGAACTTGGACCCGTGTGTGGTTGAAAAGCAACCACATGGCATCTGTGCTTGATCCCTCGGTCCGTGAAGAACATCGTCTTACATGAAACCAGTCAGACCATGGAGCAAAACAAGGAATGACGGCCGAGTTTTGAGATTGCAAGTGTGCATGTTGCTACGTGTATAATTACTGAGTGTTTTGTGAACCATTTCCAGTAATACGGGAGGTGCACACGTAGTAGCATAGGTCGACGTCGTCGTCGTCGTCGTCGTCGTTGTCATCATCATCATCATCGTGATTATGATGATGACAATGACCGTCATCACTGTCATGATCATGATCATCATTATCATTCTTCAACGTCACTAGCAATATTTTATTCAACTTCCTAATTACCAACACCGTGAGGCTAACCACTCTTGTATTCATCTCAACCTAAGCCGTCGTTTCCATGATCAGCATGATTTATCACAGGTGTGTGTGTGTGTGTGTGTGTGTGTGTGTGTGTGTGTGTGTGTGTTTATGTGTGTTTGTGTGTGTTGACGGGTGTGCGCGCGCAAGCAAGTGAGCGCGTGTACAGTGTTCGGTTGTGCGAAATTAAACTGGACACAAACTGAAAACAAGGGTCACGTATCGGTATCGATTTACGCAGACAGTCGACACACACACACACACACACACACAAACACACACACACACACACACACACACACACACACACACATGGACACGCACACAGCACACACATACACAAAACACGCACTCACACACTGCTCACGTACACGTATACATAAATATACGTATATACATCCATCCATACCTACGTCCATACATCCAAACACACATACATCCATACATCTATCCATCCATCCGTCCATCCATCCATCCATCCATCCATACATACATACATACATACATACATACATACATACACGCATACATACAAGCGGTTATAATGCTTCATCAGAAACATCATAACAATATAAAAACCCAGTTATTTTACAGACCCCGATAAAAAATAAAAAAAAATTCCCCGTATAACTAACTACACCATCCGTCGCCGAACCCCGAACATAATTAATGAAGGAATTAATAATTGCAATTTTCGAACAGCTGCATCATGTATCTTGGATAACCGATACTTGTGTAACTGAATTATGCTTAAAGTAACCACAACTGAAAAACGAAAAACGCATCCAGTAATGTACTCTTAGATAACCTGCGTATGGGAAAATTAGCGGATGGGCAAGATTGGAATGTCTCTGACGATAGGTCTCTCGACCAGAACAAACCAGGGGTTTAACAATATGAATAACAGTACGGCATAACGCATCGCTTTTCACTATTTTGCAATTATGCCTTCTGGTCCAATATTTGCTTTGTGCTTAAGAAGCTCGCTTTTTAACCACGTGGTCTTGGGTTCAGTCCCGCTGCGCGGCACATGATATATCTGTATCTATATATGCTCACGCGTGTGTGCGCACACGCGCACACACACACACGAACACACACACACATATACACATACACACCTACATCCATAGAGACGCTCTAAACGCATACATGCATTCGCACACAGAAAAGCATAACGTCTATAAATATATATATGCACACATTCATAAATACACACACACACACACATACGCACACGCACAAATATACACACACATACACACACACATTCACACCTGCACACACACTCATACATCCAAACATGTATAGACTGAAACAGCATCCTTCACAATTATGCCAAAGACATGGCTGAGATTCTGCAAAGTCCATCCTACTCTGTTTTCAGTTACCTTGATTCAGCTGACTCAAGCAGCTTCTTTGAATCCTCAGCATGTCCTTTCCGACGTAACCTTCGACGCTACTGACATCTTAACAGCAATAAAAGAAATTGAACCTGATTCAGCAGTGGATTCTGATAGGTCCCCGTCTAGAATGCTGAAGGAATGCAGACAGCAACTTGCAGCTCCTCTTGCAAATCTCTGGGGGAAATCACTGTATGCCGGTTTTATCCCTTAAAACCTTCTCTCCCAGTCAGACGTTCCTATCTTTAAGAAAGGGAGAAAATCGCT
>NC_068990.1:42581876-42585985 GCF_001194135.2 Octopus bimaculoides
AGATGGTGTTGAGATCAAGAATAACAGCCTTCCTAGAGCAAAATCAGCTTCTAAATTGCAACCAACTTGGCTTTCGTGGTGGGAGGCACTGTCTAACGCAGCTCCTCTACCACTTTGATGACATCTTAAATGCACTAAGTGAGGGCTCCAACGCCGATGTCATATACCTTGATCTCAGGAAAGCCTTTGACAGGGTAGACCACAATATACTGTTAAGGAAACAATCCAGCGCTGGAGTCGGTGGGGAGCTACTTCAATGGATTAAGTATTTCCTAACAAACAGGACCCAGCATGTTGTCGTTGATGGCATCCTCTCAAGACCAGCAAAATCCATCAGCGGAGTCCCGCAGGGTACTGTGCTGGGTCCACTAATTTTTATTGTCTATATCATTAAAATATTTGCAGATGACTCTAAGCATCAGAAAGTCATTGAGGGAGCATATGATCGAACGATTGAAGTCAATCGGACCTATGCGCAGTAACCCAGTGGGCAGAAAGAAACAATATGCAGCTGAACGAAGAAAAGCTTTGAGCTCGTCCACTTTGCAAAAGAGGGCACACTCAAGTAACCACATATACTATCGTCGGTAGACCTACTTGAACCGTCGGATAATATCCGAGACTTAAGTGTAACTGTCGACAGTAACTTTAGCTAGAGTGCGCACATCAACAAAAATGTCAATATTGCCCGCTGAATGTGCTCAGGGATCCTCAGAACTTTTCAATGTAGCAATCATGAAACCATTGTCCTTCTCTTTTCCAGATTCGCTAGGCTCCACCTTGAATACTGCTGCCCATTGTGGTCCCCCTACAAAAAAAAAACAAGACATAATGAGGATCGAAGCCCTACAATGATCAATCGCTAAAAAAATAAGTGGCATGACGGGACTTGATTATTGGGCTCGACTTAAACAGCTGAAACCCTATTCTCTGCAACGACGCCGTGAGCGAGAGATTATTTGCACTATGTGGAAAATATTCCACCAATATTATCCAAATGATATCGGTATTATGTTTACAATTCACCGAAGACTAAGTCCCCATGCAATGCGTCCCCTTCAAAGGTCGAGGTCACATCACATAAGAACATTGCGACACAATTTTTTCACTGCAAATGGCCCTGCTCTTTTCAATGTTATCCCGAAAGAAATTAAAGTAGAAAGATACCCAACAACTTTCAAACGGTACCTGGAGAAATTCCTTCAGGAAATACCGGATAAACCACCTACACCTGGATACGTCTCAGCTAACAACAACTCTCTGTCTGAGTCGTCCATGGTGTCCCGAAATAATTAATTAAAAGACTTTTCCAGGTTGTGTTACTGAGTTAGTCATGGCTTGGGTCAATAATGGTCAAACCAATCTAAGTTATTTAAGTTATACATAGATGCATGTGTGTGTGTGTGTGTGTGTGTGTGTGTGTGTGTGTGTGTGTGTGTGTGTGTGTGTGTGTTACAAAGAAGACGGAAATCTATTTGGATTTTTTTTCATTCATCCCGTAAACAAAATGCAAATGCAGTCAGACAGTTTTGAATGCTATTGCCTTTGGTACAGTTGTAGCAGTAGTTAAAATGTGGTTAGGCTGCTTGTCGTACTACTGACTTCTAATGTCTTTCGTTCTCCGAGTGTCCATTGCCTTTGTGTTGTCGGCTGCTGTCCGCCGTCTTTATTGGCCTTCTCCTATGCTTTTCGTCAATGCTCTCTGACAAATAACTAAGATGTGCTGAATATGTACTGATGGACAGGATGAGAAAGGCACGAAAAGTCGGAATGGTAGTTGGAAACAGTTCTAGGCAGAGTCGTTATTGGTTAAATTTTTTTACCATATGGGTAATATTCTAAGCAAATCATGACATCGGGTGATTGCTGAATATTTCTGCTACATGACTCTCCTGCCAGTGAAATAACCGTTCGCGGTGACTTGAACGAAAGGATAAGAATAGTGCAGTAACTACAGATGTGAGGTGCATAAAGGAACATGTATTAGAAGAGGGGAAATGCAAGACTAAAAATATTGGTTAAATATTAGGCCGGATTATGCTCCGGAATAATCATTTTAAGATGTTTTTGTTACATGTCGTTATTGTTTTTGTTGAATTCAATTTCTTGGAAAAAAGCTGCAATAATTATGCACCAACCTAATATGTATGTATATATATATATATATATATATATATATATATATATATATATATATATATATATATATATATATATATATATAGTGTTCGTGTGTCTATATGCATAATATTATACATAGTATGTGCACGGCCTCTTTAGTATTGCAATTGTGTGTGAGTATGTGAATGCTAATTCATGTTAATGTGCTTATTCGTGTATGTCGATGAGTACAGGGTTTCGATGGTATTGGATGTCGTAATGTAAGCTTCCTTTGCTAGTCTTACTGCTATCGTCGCCATAAAAGTCATTGAATGCCGGTTGTCGTTCTACGGTTAATGTTTTTGCCTATATGATAAATTCCAACCGAGTTTATTTTGATTTTATTTTAATCTACTCCAGAACCTTTTTATTTAGATTATCTGTCTCAAAACTTACAGGAGATATCTGCTTTCGGTCTATTTACATATTGTAACATGCCCAAATGAACTCATCCAGAAACATTCTTTTGGTCGATCGTATCGCCACCATTTTGGTCAGTATCTCCATTATCCCCTCCAGCATCACCACCACCTTCACAACCACCACTACCAAGTCTATATTGCCCTCCCTGCCATCACCGGACTTCTAATATCATGCCCACAATGTAATTCCAATTTCCGCTATCGTTCTCACCATTACCATCGCTCCCACCACAATCAACGCTCCCACCACTACTATTCCTTCCACCACTACCATCGCTCCCACCACTACTATTCCTCACATCACTACCATCGCTCCCACCACTACCATTACTCCCATCACTACTATTTCTCCCACCGCTACCATTTCTCCCACCACTATCATCACTCCCAACACTACCATCACTACCACCATTACCATCGTTTTCCCCATTACCATCGCTCACACCACTGATGGTTTTGGTGGGAGTGATGGTATTGGTGGAAGTGATGATATTGGTGGGAGTGATGGTAGTGGTGGGAGCTTTGGCAGTGGTAGGAGCGAGGGCAGTGGTAGGAGCGAGGGCAGTGGTAGGAGCGAGGGCAGTGGTAGGAGTTATGGCCGTCGATCCAAACACTACCATTGCTCCCGCCACTATTATCACTCCCAGCACTACCATTGCTCTCACCACTACCATTGCTCCCACCACTACCATCGCTCCTGCAACTACCAACGCTTCCGCCACTACCATTGCTTCCACCACTACTATCACTCTCACCACGGCCATAACTCCTACCACTGCCAAAGCTCCCACCACTACCATCACTCCCACCACTACAATTATTCCCTCCACTACCACCACTCCCACCACTACCATCGCTCCCACCAATACCATCACTCCCACCACTACTACCATCACGTTCAACCTCCCACTAGCACCACACCAACGTCAAACATAGCCGTTTCGTGATTTTTTAGTTTTTTTGTTTCACTGTCGTTGCCATTGTCGTCATCATCGACGCCGTCGACGTCGTCGTCGTCGTCGTCGTTATCACCAACACGACCATCACCATCATCGTTATCCTCTACAACCATCACCGTCATCACCATCATCATCCTCAGCAGCAGCATCATCATTAGCTTTGTTGCCATCTACTTTTATATTTTGAATGTCATCAACATTTCTTTTGTTTGTCATTTAGGTTGTTGTTGTTGTTGGTGGTGGTGGTGGTGGTGGTGGTGCGGCAGTGGTGGTGGTGAGGTGTCGTGGGTAGTGTGGCGTTGGTGCCGGTAGATTTTCTGTCGGTGGTCATGTTGATGATAACGGCAGTGTGGTGGTTGTACTGTTCTTGTTGTTGTTGTTGTTGGTAGTAGTAGTAGTAGTAGTAGTAGTAGTAGTAATAGTATGGGTACGGTAGGGGTGAGGGTGATTCTATTGATGGTGATGGCGGTAGTGGTGAGTGTGGGAGTAGTAGTAGTAGTAGTAGTAGTAGTAGTAGTAGTAGTAGTGGTGGTGGTGGTGGTGGTGGTAGGGGATGATGGTGACGTCG
>NC_068990.1:42588095-42588857 GCF_001194135.2 Octopus bimaculoides
CACCACCACCACCACCGCCAAAACCAGCATCACCATTACCACAACCATCACCACCACCACCAAAACCAGCACCAGCACCACAACCAAAACCAGCACCACCAAAACCAGCACCACTACCACCAGAACCAGAACCACCACCACCACCATACCCATCATCACCACAACCGGCACCACCACCACCACCACCAAAACCAGCATCACCATCACCACAACCATCACCACAACCACCAAAACCAGCTCCAGCACCACAACCAAAACCAGTACCACTACCACCACAACCAACACCATCACCACCATCCAGACTGCACCGCCACTAGCAACGTTATTATACCATCTACACCAATACCACCCAGTACTACCTCCTAACACCACCAACACTAACTGCAGTACCATTACCACCGCAGCCTCCACTAACAGTAGCTCCACTAAACCAACCAAATAAAAACAAGATCTCAATAAAACTAAAACTCTTCCGGTCTTCGGTGACCCTTAATCCGCCCCTACAGCATTCACGTCCAACACCCGCCAGCCTGAAGCCATTTACATACATACATACATACATAAATATATACATGCATATATTGCATACATATGATAAATTCATAAACAAGCATACATGGATACATACATTCATACATACATTCACACATACACATATACATACATATACACATACATTCATACATGCATACACATATATACATTCATACATACGGATACAGACATACATACATTCATATACACATACATACATACATAATA
>NC_068990.1:42588867-42590401 GCF_001194135.2 Octopus bimaculoides
CATACGCACATACATCCCTGCATCTATACATCCATTTATACATACATGTACGCACCCGTGCATACATACATCTATATATGCAAAAATGCAACCATACATACAAGCATACATACATACATACACACACACATACATACATACATACATACATACACACATACATAAATACATACATACATCACGCCGCCACCGCCTACACTGCAAACACTACTGCTCTTAACTATATCTGCTAGAGATAACAGCCAAACTTCCCCAAATGACACGACCTTCTTAAATAAGGAAATGACGTATTAGACAATGCCTTACTTGATCCTAAAAGAATGGATGGCCATGGCTAGCGCTTAAACAACAACAAGGACAATCCTTACAACGTAGTTTAACTAGGAGGCTTCATTTTGGTTACTTTTACTTCTAGCTACGTGGTGCTAGAAATAGCAGCCAAACTGCTATCGATCTACAGAGGAAGGGCACATCGGATAACATGGGTTTGAGAGCACAGTATATGAAGAACAAAACGGAATCATTATCTTTTATATTTTACTTGTTTCAGTCATTGGATTGCGACCACGCTGGGGTACCGCCTTGAAGAAATTTTAATCGAATGTACGGACCCTTGTACTTAGTTTGGGATACGTGGTGAATAGAACTGTTAGGGTTAACGGAGAATCTTGCTTCTCACAATACAGAAACATTTCTCATGGCACCAGCAGACAAAATGGAAAAGGCGTTACCCTGGAGGATAGCGAGGAAGATGTGCTGGAACTTCCACTGTAACACACGGGGCTCGCATTTGCGGACAGCAATCTCCGCCCCAATAGTGGTGAACAGGGATATGGTCCGGGGACCAAGAACACCGGAAGTTTCAACTGCCACAAGCTTGACTATGAACCCCAAAACATTTTTTTAAAGCCTAGTACTTATACTATCGGTCTCTGTTGCCGAACCGCTAATTTACGAGGACGTAAACACACCAACACCTTTTTTCAATCGGTGGAGGCGACAAACACAGACACAAATACACACACATACACATGAACATATATATATATATATATATATATATATATATATATATATATATATATATATATGTGTGTGTGTGTGTGTGTGTGTGTGTGTGTGTGGTGCATCAGCATGGCCGCAGCTCTGAGCTGAAACTTTGAAAAGAAAAAAAAAAATATATATATATATTACTCTTTTACTCTTTTACTTGTTTCAGTCATTTGACTGCGGCCATGTTGGAGCACCGCCTTTAGTCGAGTAAATCGACCCCAGGACTTATTCTTTGGATGCCTAGTACTTATTCTATCGGTCTCTTTTGCCGAACCGCTAAGTTACGGGGACGTAAACACACCACCATCGGTTGTCAAGCGATGTTGTGGGGACAAACACAGACACACAAACACAGACATACATATATATATCTATATATACATATATACGACAGGCTTCTTTCAGTTTCCGTCTACCAAATCCACTCACAAGGCTTTGGTCGGCCCAAGGCTATAGTAGAAGACACTTGCCCAAGGTGCCA
>NC_068990.1:42590411-42591064 GCF_001194135.2 Octopus bimaculoides
CAAGGCTATAGTAGAAGACACTTGCCCAAGGTGCCACGCAGTGGGAATGAACCCGGAACCATGTGGTTGGTAAGCAAGCTACTTACCACATAGCCACTCCTGCGCCTATATATATACGACGCGTTTCTTTCAGTTTCTCTCTACAAAATCTACTCACAAGACTTTGGTCGACCCGAGGCTATAGTAGAAGACACTTTCCCAAGGTGTCATATACGTCCCAAGGTGTCATATATGTGACGGGCTTCTTTCAGTTTCCGTCTACCAAATCTACTCACAATGCTTTGGTCGGCCGAAGGCTATAGTAGACGACACTTGCAGTGTGACTGAACCCTGAACCATGTGGTAGGGAAGCAAATTTCTTACCACACAGCCTGGTCAAAAGTCTTTGAAAACATTTTGACCATTAGTCTTTGTTTAAACAAACTTGCACAACAGCTAACAACAACACTATTGCTCCCACCATCAACTCAACCACCAACACCACCACCACCAACAACAACAACAGAAACTTCAACGCCTCTACCACCAACACCACTACTACCAACACCACTACCGCCAACATCACTACCACAGCTGCACTACTTCCACCAACCCTGACACGAGTCCAGCCAGCACCATTATTTCTACTACCTTTAATATCATGACATATCTGT
>NC_068990.1:42591645-42594228 GCF_001194135.2 Octopus bimaculoides
GACCGATGTATGTGTGGTGTGGCTGTTCTTAAACTGGGACACATTAAATCCACACACAAACAAGTATGTATGTATGTATGTATGTATGTATGTATGTATGTTTATTTATTTATTTGGTTATTTATTTATAGATAGATAGATAGATAGATAGATAGATAGATAGATAGATAGATAGACAGATACATACATACATACATACATGTATTATTATCGTATTATCTCCGTTGTAATTGGTTCGATCGAAGTCGACTAGTTATCAAATGCGTTCATATTTACTACTGAGTACATGAAAAATCGTCACTACGATCGTTTCGACCTCAGGTTATTATTCAAATATGTTATATCACAAACACTGCCAGGCTGGAGTTTAAACATTTTTATGAAAGATTTTTCATATTTTCTCATTAGTCTTCATTGCTTAGTTTGAAGCTAATACCTAAGACTATTAACGTTTCAAATTGTTCATGGCCTCATCATCAACATGGAAGGGTAGTTGTACTGATGAAATATTACTGCATGTTGTAGTCAAATCCTTTCACTGAAAAGATGGAACCGAGAAATCGTTGAAACGGTTAAACATAACAAATTAACAAAGAACTTTGGAAATCTAAAAGAAAAAAAAAAGAATTTAACTAAAGCGATGAGCTGGCAGAATCGTTAGCACCCCAGGAAAACTGCTTAGCGGCATTTCGTCTTTTTTTACGTTCGGAGTTCAACTTCCACCGAGGTCGACTTTGCCTTTCATCCTTTCGGGGTCGAGAAAATTAAGTACCAATTTCCTTTAACTTTCATCCTTTTGTAGTCGATAAAACAAGTACCAGTTGATCACTGTGGTCAATGTAATTGATTTAAACCATCTCCTGAAATTGATGGCCTTGTGCCAAAATTTGAAACCAGTATAAAAGATCAAACTCATGTGCATACATCGATTAATAAAAGGCAGGAAGACTTGAAGTGGGGAGATCAACACTGCTGCCCTCTTTTGAATTTCCTGCTTTGGTATATGTTCATCTGGGACAACCTTGGATAACAGGAGGGGCCAGGGACCTTGGGTAGCAGGTAGATGTTTCTTAAAAACAACTACCCCTACTCCATGATGATCCCTCAGATGTTTTGGCAATAGCTGTGGGCCCCTGGATCCCAAGCTATTGCAGTACATGGTCTTCACACACACACACACACACACACACACACACACATACATATTCATTTATTTATATAGTGAAAGAGAGAGAGAGAGTAAATATATCTTCTCCGGACATAATATGTCGGAGCAGTGAAAATGATCGGTGAGACGCTTTCAATAACAGGTACGTAAAAGGAAAGGCTTACAAGAAAATTACTGTTTATATAAAACGTCGGTCAAACATAGAGATTCACATAGGGTACGAAAATCTCGAGGACTCCGTCAGTGCTCTTTAGCTTTTGAAGTGAAATTGACAAAATGAGCCATGAATAACGGAGTAAACACTTAAAGATCAACGTTAAATCAATTTCAGAAATGATCATTATACTATCACACCAGTTATTTTAGAGAAATAGAAATACAAACTTGTACCCGCAAATATGTATGTATGTATGTATAATATTTTTTCTACTCAAGGCACAAGGCCGAAATTTTGGGGGAGAGGGAAGTCGATTAGATCGACCTCAGTACGCAACTGGTACTTAATTTATCGACCCCGAAAGGATGAAAGGCAAAGTCGACCTCGGCGGAATTTGAACTCAGAACGTAGCGGCAGACAAAATACCGCTAAGCATTTCACGAGGCGTGCTAACGATTCTGCCAGCTCGTTGCCTTGTATGTATAATATACTAAAATATACACGTGAGTGAAAAAACGAAAGAAAGTGACACTTAACACATTTGGTAGAAGTTACATATATTATTTAAGCTGAGGTAACTTTTGTAATCCAACGACTTAGGTTCGTTTGAAAAGTCCACGAATCTTTGAGTTGCATGGAGCTGATTCAAACTGTTATGAAATAAAACAATAAAATATGTGTGTGCGTGTGTATATATGTATGCATGAGTGCATGTATATATATATATATATATATATATATATGCTCCTCCCACATGATCCGTTCTCCGCCAAGCATGATCTTTCTTGGTTTGACCGCCGTGCGCTCAACACTTTATTTTCTTGTCTCCAGACTTTCATCTATGTTTGTTGCCGTAAGGCTTTCACTTCACACGCGCCAGCTTAACTTAACTTCTCCTTTTAGTCGAAAGAAACTTGTTGTTTGTATTTGTAATCGCGTAACACTTTCTCAGTTTTCTTGTTTTTTCTTTTTTTTTTTGTTTTGTCCGTGTTGTCACACATATTCGTCTGCTTTCTTCCCAAAATTTAATGCACTAAGCTTAGATTTTGAGGCCTAGTAATTTTGAAGAAACTCAAGTGCAACAGGCCGAAACTGTAGTGATAATTGGAAGCTTGACTGATGAATAGAAAGCCACAAATGTTCCGTCCTGGTTTTCCTGTCCGTCCTTGTATCGTCCATCTGTCCGTATGTTTTCATTGTCGTCCATTACGTTCTTCTTCCATTTTGAGGATTTATATATATATATATATATATATAT
>NC_068990.1:42595448-42596608 GCF_001194135.2 Octopus bimaculoides
GCATATACTCATTTACTATTTGTTTTTATATATATATATATGTATGTATGTATGTATGTATGTATGTATGTATTATGTATATATAAGTAGGCGTGGCTCCGTAGTAAGAAATTTTGCTTCCCAACAACATAGCTCCGGATTCAGTCCACTGTGTGGAACCTTGGAGAAGTGTCTTCTACTATAGCCATGAGCCGACCAAAGACTTGTGAGTGGATTTGGCAGACAGAAAGTGAAAGAAACCTGTCATGCGTGTGTGTGTATACGTGTGTGTATATGCTTGCGTGTGTATGTGTGTGCATACATATATGTGTATGCTTATGTTTGTGTATGTATGCATGTTTGCGTATGCTTGTGTGCGTGTGCGTGTGTGTGTTTGTGTGTGTATCTTCGTTTCTTTGTCCCTCACCTCAAAAGTACCAAGCTTTAAAAAGTATTGGGATAAATTCGTTCGACTAAAAGTTCTTTTATTTAACGACGAAAAATAAAAGATAAATTCGTGTATATGAAATATATAGATGTACAGGTATATAGATATATTTGTATATACGTATGCACTTATGTGTATATGTGCACATATGCGGGCAAGCACACGTGTACATACATAAACACACAAACACACATATATTGTGAGGAACTGACACATCTATAACAATATATTTGCATGCAGAGGTAGATATATTTATGTACACACATATATATACCATATATTCATTCATTTTATAGGCACACACTTTCATACAAAATAAACGCACGCTCACACACACACACACACATGCACACACACACACACACACACACACACAATGTAAACTGACATAGACTTTGACAAATTTACCAAAAGCTAAAGAACTAAAAGCAAACAAGCATATACACATGCAAATACATATCTAAATGAATACGTACATTGTCGCACGTTCACATTTATATATTAATGTATATATTACATGTATACGTCTGTGTATTTGTATGTATGCGTACACGTATGTTGTTTTGTTTATGTGTTTGTGAGCGTGTGTTTCTGTGTTATTTCCTTTTCCATTGTCAACGCCGAAGCATTTTTGAATGCACATAGAATAGAAAATGCGCATGCGCCAAAGTGAAACATCTAATGCTCAAGTTAAAACAACGACATAGATATGTATGTGTATGTATGTGTGCAT
>NC_068990.1:42596618-42599165 GCF_001194135.2 Octopus bimaculoides
ATGTGTGTGTGTGTGTGTGTGTGTGTGTGTGTGTGTGTATAAATACAGAAAGAGATGAAGAGAGAAAGAGAGAGAGAGAGAGAGAGAGAGAGCGAAAGAAAGACAGTGAGAGAGAGAGAGAGAAAGAGAGAGAATGAGAGAGACATATTCACATCTATACATAAATAGATATGCATATATAAAGAATATATTCTCATACATATATACCCATACATAAATATGCACATATGTTTACGCACATAAAATCGAAATTACCTACATAAATGCATACATGACACATTCGTGCATATGTATGTATGTATGTATGTATGTATGCTTGCATGTATGTATATATATATATATATATATATATATATATACGTATGTATGTGTGTGTATGTCTATTTATGAGCATGTATTTATAGATACATACATATATAATGTATATATGAATATATTTATCTATGCATATATATATATATACATCCATCAATCCATCCATGCATACATACATTCATACATGTATCCATACATACACACATACATGCACATATACATGCATACATACGTACATTCATTCATATATACATATATACATTCATACGTATATACGTGTGATGTATGTGCGTATGTGTAGAATACATCTCGTGCCGTATTTAATCACTTGTACACGCCTTAACTGGCTTGATATGCATACATGCAATGTGATGAGCAATTCTACGTTTGGTGAACGAAGTCCCCCGAGGGGGTTGGGCTAAGGAGTGGTGTCGATGATGTGGTATGGAAGTGTGGCTCGGTGGAGTCGGGCGGAGGTGGTCGGAAAGGTCACAGGATCTAAAATGATGAAACTCAAGAATATATAAAGAAAAAAAAAAGTAAGAATAAAAAAATGTCCAAGACAATATATATGTGTGCGTGTGTGTGTGTATATATATATGTATATAATAAAATGATTTCAAGAGACTGGAGCTGATGGCAAAACTAGTTAGTTATGTCGGTGGTGGTGGTGGTGGTGGCGTTGGTAGTGATTGTGGTGGGGATGGGTATTGAAGATGTAAGGGCATTAGTAGAATGATGACAGTGGTGGTGGTGGTGGTGGTGGTGAAATGGGTTTGTTGGCGTGAGTGTGTGTGTGCGTGTGTATATATATGTTGTGGGTGTCTGTGTACATGTACGTATATATTTGTATTTACATACATATATACGTGTCTGTGTGTGTGTATTTGTATTACATACATAGTCTTTCCTTTATATACATATATATATATATATATATATATATATATATATATATATATATATATGCATACATATATAAGTATGTATATACATATGCATTTATAACACATACATGCATTCATATATATACATATATACATACACACATTAGATAAGTGCGTAGATGATAGGGGACAGTGAGGGATGTTTCACTTTTTAGTTGCAGTGGTAATGGTATTGTACGTGTTAAGGGCAGTTGGTGTTGGAGTTAATAAAAAAAATAAAAATCATGAAATAAAATAAAAAGACACAGAGGGAAACGAGTGGACATCAGGAATTTGTCCTAGATTCTGGCTGTTAGGGACATTCTTGTCATTCCTTTTATTCGAAATCTATAATTTCGAATCACCAAAGCCAGCTGCATGTCTTTTGTGCGTATATATTTTTTTTCCATTTTGTTTTTCTTCCATTATATTTCTTAGATCGTCTGCCTATTTGCTTGTCTGGCTTATTTGATCGTCTGATTATTTGAGTTTTTCTTTATCCTCTCATTCTTTGGATATCTGTTATGTTTGACCGCCTGGGTTGTCCGATTGTCTGAGTTGTTACATTATGTTGTTATATTGTTGTCGCTGTTGTTGTTGTTGTTGTTGTTGCTGTGTACTTGTCTGATTGTCTGCATATTTTGACCATCCAAACGGTAGAAATTGCATGATTGGCTGGATTACTTGATTTTTCTGACTTTGTCTGATTGTTATATTTGATTGTCTCAAGAGTACTCAATGAGACTGATTCGCCGGATGTCCGATTGATTGCTTGGTGGTTTTATTAGTCGATTGTCTGTTGTTACCATTGTCTGACTTGTTTGACCATCCGAATTGTTTGATTGTCCACTATCTGTGTTTGGGTTTGTTTGTTTCTTTCTTCTCTCTCTCTCTCTCTCTCTCTCTCTCTCTCTCCCTCTCACTCACTCACTCACTCACTTTCCTCTCTATCATATCTCTGATTTTCCTTCTATATATTCAACGGACACCAACTGATTCATTTCTTCCGTCTCTATCTTTCTTTTTCTTTCAATAATTGCTTTTATTTCTTGCGCCCTTCTCTCTTTTCACACCTTTTACTCTACCTTTTCTCCTCCTTCTCCTCTCTCTCTCACACTTTCTACCCCTCTTTCGTTTTATTTCTTCTTAATTTCTTGCGCTCTCACTCTTAATTACCACGACATTTAACTATAGTCACCTACACACTTGCAATGATGACGATGACGATGACGATGATGATGATGATGATGATGATGATGATGATGATGATGATGACGACGACGAGGAGGAGGAGGAGGAGGTGGTG
>NC_068990.1:42600503-42601526 GCF_001194135.2 Octopus bimaculoides
TAATAATAATAATAATAAGAAGAAGAAGAAGAAGAAGAAGAAGAAGAAGAAGAAGAAGAAGAAGAAGAAGAAGAAGAAGAAGAAGAAGAAGAAGAAGAAGAAGAAGAAGAAGAATCTTTTTTTATTATCCACAAGGGCCGAACACTATACATATAGGGACGATATGACTCGAGGGACAAGTGGGGTTAAGTACAATATTCGTGTACAATATAGATAGCAACACAAGGAACAACAAAGTTTTAACAAAATTCCCAAAATGAGTTTGGAGTTCTTCTCGCCCAGACAGTAATCAAGGATTGGGGAAAAGACTTGCTTACTGACAGACATCGCAGTCCCTTCTGACCAAAACATTGTCCAAAAAGAGGTGGAGAAATTGTCAAAGTACAAAGACCTCGAAATCAGAGTATTCAAGATGTGGGTATGAAGGTTAAAAGAATAACAGTAATAATCGGAGCATTGGGTATGATAAAAATAAAACATATAAACAGAAACGTAGAAGCTATACCTGGACTCTCAACACTACACACTATCCAAAAACTAGCTCTGTTAGGGACAGCCCACATCTTACGCAAGAAACTATCAATTCAATAACACAACCCACGCAAAACAATCCACAAACACAAGACACTCTAAACAGTAAATGTCCGAGAAGATAAATAACCACCACAACATGTACTCTACAGGCCGGATACCCCACAGAAGAACGCATTACACAAACAACAGAAGCACTAATACTACAAAACACTGCAACCAGACTCCGTAAAACAAACTGACGCAATACAATACCAGGAAGAGTTTGTACTCCCCAATCAGCAACAACAACAACAACAACAACAACAATAATAATAATAATAATAATAATAATAATAATAATGATAATAAGGTCACAGAAAACGAGAAAGCAACCATACTCTGGGATATGCCAATACACACAGATAGAGAAATTAAGGCCAATAGACGAGATATAGTTGTCAAAGATCATGAAGAAAAAAAATGCTTTCTAATTGATGTATCAATACCAGC
>NC_068990.1:42603694-42605623 GCF_001194135.2 Octopus bimaculoides
TATATATATATGTATATATATATATATAAAGCAACGCCACCGACACCACGAATTCATTAGCAAAAGTCTACTACTACTACTACTACTACTACTACTACTACTACTACTACTGCTATTACTACTAATACTACCATTACTACTACCACCACCATTATTACTACCACTATCACTACTATTAAAACAACTGCAAACAACCAACCCACATCTTGACCCCTGTGACATCAGCTATCTTTGCCATGTACCTGGGCTCCATAATTATCGGAACTTATCATCACGATCGTCACCGTTGTCGTTGATCGTCGTCGTCATCATCAGCGTCGTCATCATCATCATCGTCCTCCTCATTAGCAGCAGCAGCAGCAGCAGTAGTAGTAGCAGCAACAACAACAACATTTTATCGCCAACACCGTTGTTGTCCTCATTATCTCGTTCGTCGTTATAATCATCATTTTCATTCTCACCCTCATTATCGTATGCCACAGCTTTATCGCTCTCAACATTACCATCGCCATCGTCACCATCACTCAGTGCCAATTTCATTATCATCATTACCAGCATCATCATCAACATCATCATCGCCAACATCATCATCATCGTTAAGATTTTCAGAATTGGCATTCTACCCATCTACCATCTAGGCATAAAAAGCACATCTACCCATCTAGGATCTAGGCATAAAAAGAGGGAGGAAAGTCAGCAGTACGTATTGAGAAATGTATAAATGGACTTGATAGATTTACTGGGTGATGTCTTAGAGAAATCACATTATTGATGGTGATACAGCATTCTATTGCAGCTATATGACATGTGTTTGCAACTAAGTAACGTGTGATGACGACTTACTCTCGAACTGAAATTAACTCCCAGTCTCTTTATCATGAATGGTTATGTGGACCACTCCTAACGAAAGCCAGAGCTTCCTGCGACCACTACATTAAAAGTACTAAGTAAAATTTTTATTTAGATATACTTTTTACTTTAGTAGTTTACACTATTTTACGCTTGTTTATACTCTTATACATTCGAAGTTCACAAATTTCCTTATTTAAATTATGAAATCATATTACTTTCGATAATACCAATATGATTACAAAACTTCTTTGTAGACGATATTTTCTGTCTGATCGACACTAATTCTCAAATTACTGGAGTCCGTTGATCTACTTATAGCGACGTATAACTGGCTGTGTGTAAACACCGGAGTGGGTAAAAACACACCTACACGATCTAAAGTCTGGCCCTGGGCCTTGTTTGTTGTGAATGTGCAAGCGGGTTCTTTAGGGCTGCAAAAATCTAATTAAGGCTTACTTCTCACTGTTCTATGCGAATAATGTCTGGATGTTCAAGTACCATGGGATATTTTGATTGACGAAACAAATATAAACAACAGCTGCTTTGATTAGCCGTTTCGAATCCTACTCCAAGACTAGCACACTTCAATACTTACTAAATAATCACATACACTTTTTTCCGCTTTATTTTCGCTATTAACCGTCCTCGTGACCCCCTTTGTATCTATGATGGGGCCACGGACTACACAATAAAAATCTAGAGTTACTCGTGGTCGGTGAATTTTTAATAAAAATGCAAAGATGGTTTATCAATTCAAAAATCGATATCCACGAAATAATCACACTTTCTGATTTATTTTATGCTAAAACCCTTCCTGACGACTGTCTTTGTAATCCCGAAAAATATCGTAACCATTAGTCCAGTCAGAGACAGATAGACGGACAGACAGGCGGACATAACGCCCATTATAGTAAGATAGCAAATCTGCCTATCCACGATGGGAAATAAAGGGAGAGTATCGCAAATCTAAACCCCTGAAGCTAACAAATCTTTTTGCAACTCCTTTCTGGTGATCATTGCGTTTTGTTTTTTGTTTTTTGTTTTTTTTTTCGACACTTCACTTCATTTTTCTTAAAG
>NC_068990.1:42605658-42607800 GCF_001194135.2 Octopus bimaculoides
TTCTGCTTTCAACAGTTCCCGATTTTGTATATCTTTGAATAAATGAAGATATGGTAGAAAATGGAATACAAAGGGTCTCTGATATTTTCCTGTAACTTTTACTTTTACCTGCTTTCCACTGTTCAATAATTAAGTTTTTCACTGAATTTGTGAGTTCTTTACTTTTCGCCATTATTACAACACTACTTTATGTTGTCTCAGTGCTGAATGAAGAAGCTAGCGTTTCGACACTTAAAAATGACCACTGATAAGATTATTGGAACAAACGAAAAAGTTCTAGTAAAAAAAATATTTTGACAGTATTTTGTGGCATAGAAACTCATAAATTTATTCTGTACGAATACTTTTTTAACCCCTAAATATTTATAATTGTATATATGTAAGATGTAAAAATATGCATAAATAAATTTCCAAAGTATTGTACAAATAATAATAATGATATTAAGAGATATTTCAATATTTTTTGTCAGATAAGGCGGTGAGCTGGCAGAAATGTTAGCGCGCCGAGCGAGATGCCTAGCAATATTTCGTCTGCCGTTACGTTCTGAGTTCAAATTCCGCCGAGGTCGACCTTGCCTTTCATCCTTTCGGGGTCGATTAAATAAGTACTAGTTACGCACTGGGGTCGATGTAATCGACTTAATCCCTTTGTCTGTCCTTGTCTGTCTCCTCTATATTAAGTCCCTTGCGGGCAATAAAGAAATGAATGTTTTTGTCGGGTACCTACGGGTTTCATATAGCGTCATATCTTCGATAGCAATGGAAAATATTCGGATTAAGGTGACTTTATTTAGCGAAAAATGCATAGTCCACTGTCGAGAATTGAACTACGTATATTTTGTGGGTTGTTTGGGATATTCAAAGTCGCGTATCGTTTAAAGTGGGAGGAGAATCCGTCAGCTTTTCAAAGTTTGCTCCTCCTTCCCGTGAACAATACTTTTGTGAGGAAGTTTCCTTATGGCATACACACGGACAACAAATATTGCCACTAAACACATTACTTTATTATTATGGCTCAGCATTATGCATAGAGCACTCTCTGTTTCTGTAATATAAAGATGTATTGAGAGATACATTAAGAAACATTTGTGCTTTTGTATAATACACATATTTATATATATTTACACGTGACCAAAATATTATATATATATATATATATATATATACATATATTATAGATTTTAGACATGTGGTGCTAAATACAGCACATTCCGACTGATGTAATCTGGGGTATAATACCACAAAGTGTTGAATAAATATGTAACAATAAGTTAGAATATTTAAACCTGTGACATTAGTCTATTATGATAAATAAATATGGAACAGAGGAGAAAACAACTCAGAAAAATCACATCAAACAAACACATTTGAAAACAACTATTTAGCGTTGAGACTGGTCTTATTTATTCATGTGTTTGTGTTTGAACGATTGCGTGTGAATGTGTGTGCGTGCGCGCGCGTGCGTGTATGTGTGTTTCTTTACGAGAGGAATCGTCTTTCACGCTAGTAAAAGTTTTACCCTATTATTCTAGTTACGATGAAAGGACTTAATGTCGTAAGTGAATGCTTCAACCACACTAGAATTAACGATAGAAAAAACAAAATGGAATAAACATATTCAAAAATCAGAAACTAAACATTGTTCTTTGACATTATTGACTATGAATAAATTTTAGCTTTTGGTTGCGATATGCACCTCTAATATGGGTTCATCCTGAACAGGTGTGTCATCATCAGCGCCAATGTCGATTTCCCTACTGAAGAAATATAGGTACAGATGCGTAAATGTGGTCGACAAATTCAGTTCAGAATCATAAGATTCCGTGTTCAGTCTCTCAGCACGTTACCTTGAGCAACTGTCTTCCAGTAATGTTTCGAGCTGACCGATGCCTTGTAAACATACATACATACATACATACATACATACATACATACATATATACATACATACATACATAAATGCATACATACATAATTACATACATACAAACATGAATGTGTGTATGTGTGTGTGTGTGTGTGTGTGTGTGTGTGTGTATAAAAACATATACTACATACATGCACATATTTAGATACTGCCATACATATACATAGATTTATATTTACATGCATAATATATATATATATATATATATATATATA
>NC_068990.1:42608277-42610008 GCF_001194135.2 Octopus bimaculoides
TATACTAGCTGACGTACCCGGTAATTCTCGGGAAAACGGGGCTTATCCCTTGGTTCCGTCCTCATAATTGTTTCGCTAATCCAATGACAACAATACAAAGTATGTAGTCCTTAAAACAGTTTTTGGGCATTTACAAAGAATACCGAACTGTCTTACACAGGATCTTGTTTATAGAAATTCCCAATAAGTTATGAATACCCAAATTGTGAAGTCAGTTATGTAATAACATGAAATTAATTACCCGATTGTAAGAATTCAAATAAAGTAGCCCCGAAAAGGGCTTTAATACGTTCGCAGAGTATATAGAACTTAGGAGGAAATACTAATAAGATATGTATGCTAAAATCGTGAAGCATGTTACGTAATAACAGGCTAATCAAATATGAGATAATAACAATTCAAAGTAAATATCTCTGAAAAAGGGCTTTTGTGTGTTCCCAGAGAATATTACCCTCAGGGGCGCTAGTGTTGGTATATTCGTGAATAAGCCACTAACCGAAATAAGTGGATATATATATATCCCTCTCTTGTTCTTCTTTCTTTCCGTTTTTCCCTCCCACACTTTCCCTATTCTTTTCTCCCCTCACTGTTCCCTCTCTCTCTCTCTCACTCTTCCTTCTTGACTCTCTCGTTGCTCAGAAGTGACCAAGGGCCATCCATCTTTCTTTATTCCACTTCCTTCCTAAAGACAAGACGCGCTTTTATCTGTCTCTTCTCAAAGCTCGTTTTTCCAGCGTTCAGCACTTCACATCACCTTGGCTTAACAGCCCTCACCGTTTGTTTTCACTGTTTTGTTCTCACTGTCCTGTCTTTGTTACCACTTTCACCCTCCGCAAAAAATCCCAAATTTCATTTAATTTGCTTTGCGGGAAGGACTGTTTTAACGAAGTCCCGTCTTCTCCTTACCTTCGAAACGAGGAGTAGATAAAACAGGGGACAACTGACGGAGGGAATGTTCTTTATGTTGCATGTCTCGTTTGTCTGTTGTTTGATTTTTTCGTTGTTCGAAAAAAAAATCATTTTCTATGTTTTTGTTTTTTATGTTCTCGTTTCTCAAATACAAATAACAGGACATAACAACAGGTGTCTTTCGACTAAGGACGAATTAAATTAAATTGGCGTGTGTGGAAATAAAGCCTTACAACAAGGATACAAGATTTCACAGGCACAGGGAGGAATATAGATATAATACATATATATATAATGGAACAAAAACGCAATAGAGAACATTCGGACAGATAGACAGGAGACACGACAATTAGAAAGACAGGCAAAAAAAAAGACGTGTCATTCGTGGCCTTCTTTCCTCAGTGAAGTCACCAGAAGTCCTTACTGTTTCGGGGGCAGTTACACTTGAGACAGTTCAATCTGGTTGCTCCCCAAAAAATTTTAAACTAAGAGCATTAGATATTTTTGTAAGAAAGCTAGCGAATGTGTACGGCAACAAAGACAAAAAACGGAGAACATGGTACACAATTACAAATACCAGCAATAAGAAAATAACAACAGGTGTCTTTCGACTGAGAACGAATCAAATTGAGCTGGCGCGTGTGAAGTGAAAGCCTAAAGGCACGAACATAGGAGATGGACATAAGAGGTGTCGATGGTCGGCGGTCAGGCCAAGAAAGAAAGATCATGGCTAGTCAGACACCGGTCACGTGGAAGGAGGAGAGAGGGGTGGGGGCAGCGGGATTGAAGGATTAGAAAAAAAAAATCAGATACAAAGGGAAA
>NC_068990.1:42615656-42618838 GCF_001194135.2 Octopus bimaculoides
TGTGTGTGTGTGTGTGTGTGTGTGTGTGTGTGTGTGTGTGTGTGTGTGTCTGTGTTTGTCCCCCCAACATCGCTTGACACCTAAGCCTTGGAACTGTCCAAATTTCTAAGAGGACATATTGTGGGTCAATCTGAAGGCGGACTTGGTCACCATAAAATCGCAGAAAACTTTGGGATCCCACTTTCTCCAGTTAACAGAGTGACTGTGCAATTCACCAGAGAGAGGAAGGAGTCCACATCACCTTGCCCAGGTCAACCAGGGCTCTCTGACAGGACACTCCGCTTTGTTAAGAGAAGTGTGGAGGATAGTACTCGTTGCACGGTCTCTGACATAACAGAACAAATTGATGTCAGTTCCAGAACAGCTGACACGTACCTCCACAAACTTGGCTACTATAGCAGAGCAGTAAGAAGGAAGCCACTTCTTCGACCAACCAATATCAAACGGAGAAAAGATTGGACCAGTGAGATAGTGGAAAAGCCACTAGCATTTTGTGACTGTCATATTCTCAATGAGTCCAGATTTGCTGTACTTTCTGACAGTGGTCAAATGTGGGTCCGGAGACTCTGTGATCAAGAATTTGACGTGAAAAGATTGCAACCAACAATGAAACACGGCAGTTATTCTGTGGTGGTCTGGGGAGCAATTTGGAGCAATGGTTAAACAGATCTGGTGGAGTGTGAGGGAAACATAAACTCAGATAAATATGTGTCCATATTGCCGAAAGGACTCCTTCCAATCTTCTCCAGACTCTTCATTTATGGAAGACGGGGCTCTTTTTCACACGGCTAAAAAGGCCAAAGACTGGTTGGAAGAAAATGGCATTTAAAAGCTTCTATGGCCAAGCCAGTCACCAGATATGAACCCTATTGAACACCTCTGGGGCATAATGGACAGGACACTTCATAAAAAAAAAACAAGAAAGCATCCTCTAAGTCAGATCTCTTGAGATTACTGCATGAAACTTGGCAAGAAATTCCTCGAGAGAATATTCCTCATCTGATCAGTGGCATATCTAATAGGGTCCTTGCATTGGAAAAATGACAAGGGCGTGTCTACTGAATATTAGATATTCATGTTATAATAATGAATGAATAATTTTAATGTATAATTTCAGGTTTAAATAAATTTTAATGAGTATAAGGGTGTCTATTTACTTCTGTCATATCTGTGTACATACATGTATATATAAATGCAAACACATACATATAAGTTTTATCTATATGTGGCCTCATTCAGGCCCACTTCCGCATCGCGTTTATAATGATGACTCTAATTAAAGGAAATTGTTCCAGGCAATATGCTTGACCAAAAAACCCACTATGTGTCCTAACCCTGCAACTGCACCTTTGTCTCTTCTAGAAAGTGCACATACCGCAACAACCAGCTGCATCGCTTATCAACAAAGCTGCTACTAATCTACAACCAAAAATTAAGCCTCTTTACTGACTAATTTTAAACTAGTACTTGCTAATATTGCCCTATAAATTTTAATCTACATATACCAATAGCCCATTGGGAGTTTTTTCGGTGGGGTTTGCATGGGAACTGAGCTGTGCTTTTGCTGCCACCACCGAGATTAATAGCAAGTCATGATCAGTAACTACCTTCCATAAGCTTTTATTGATAATACCTTACTTCAACGATCTTCATTAATACTGCCATAAACTTTACCGACATTCTTAATAGTTGAAAGTCTAATCAAAAACAAGAGAAACTAAGTCAGCACACTATTGAAGATTGCTTTGAACTCTGCAGCAGTCACCTACCGCTGAGTACATTATCAATCAATAGCAGTCTCGCCGAATAACACTCAGCAGTCAGTATCAGCTCAAGTCAAGGGTACCACCACGCAACCTGAACTGGCCAAAGACAACGAGCCATCCAGTGATAATCAGCCGTCTCTAGAAGCCCTAAAAACCTTGTCATCCAGAAAGAAACATCACTCTTGAGAAACTTGGTGAAGTGATTCTGAATCAAACTGTAAATACATACATACACATGAATATATACAAGAATGTGTATGTATACATACGTATGTATATGTATGTTTGTGTATGTTTATGTGTATGTACGTATGTATGTAAATATGCATGTATATGAGTATGAATTATGTATGGTTATATATTTGTGTGGCGGGGGTGAATGTACATACATTCAAAGATACGGCAACTAATACTGGTGTTATTTCAATTGGTTTGAAAACAGGATTCTTCGAAACGGTAAAAAGACAACTGGCAGCAGGAGCTGTAGCAATAACAACAGAAATAACACCCAGGAAGAATAGTAATGACAACAACAACGAAGTATATGGCACATGGAAAACATCACAGATATTAACACGGTACATTGTTGTTAGAAGTAAAACATACGCAGGAAGACAACACACGTGCACACGCATATATATACACACATATACACACACATACACACAGGCACATACACGCACACTCACGGGTATACACGCACACATACACACACATGCATACATACACATACACACACATACACACACATACATACACGCACGCACGCACACATAAACATAGATACACACATACACACTTGATGAACTGGAAACAGAAAAACTTATCAAAATGGCGATTTGTTTAAACTTTGAAGCCAAGCTGACTGCTTTCTTTCTACCAACAGGATTTCTAATGAAAGTCGATTCAGTTCACTCATTAAAGCTTCAATACACCACCAGTCCATTCTGGTGCTATCCGGGACAAATATTCTTTGATACACTTAGAACGTGTTTGCTTCTTCTCTCAATCAATCTTTCTTATTTTTCCGTTGTATTTTATGTATTTTCCTTCTTAGTTTTGTGTATTTTTTTCACTTGTTTTTCTTCATTTCATCTCTTCAGATACTAACATATACATACACGTGCACATAAACATAGAAAAATGCACATACACACTGGTGCGTGCGCGAATGTGCTCTACCTTTGTCAAATCCACTATTGTTAGTAGGATGGAAGCCGATAATGTTTAATTAATTCCCGCCTATTTCCGTAATCGTCTAGTGAAATGTTATGTGGAGAGAGCCAGAATAAACAATATCCGTTCAAACGTTACAATTGTAATTTAAAAAAAAAGATTTTCTCGACAGAAACACCAAAAATGTAAATCACTAACTTTATGATGATGATGACGACGACGGCAACGACGTTAATGATC
>NC_068990.1:42618988-42621377 GCF_001194135.2 Octopus bimaculoides
GAGGAGGAGGAGGATAATGATATGGTCGTGATCACGATCATGGGTGGATGGGTGGAGGGAGGGATGGATATGATTGTTTGCTGTATGCTCATGTTGATGATGGTAATGGAGACTTGAGAATGAAGTTGGACAGCTCAATAGAGACCTTGGGAAGATAAATGCAATAATTAAAAAGAAAATAATAAAGAAAATATTAAAAAAACGAGATTCGAACAAAATACTACAATAGACACAAATAAGTAACAAGTATCTAAAGAAGAGATAAAGCCCAAAAAAATTGATATCATTTTCACAAAAAAGAAAGATAGATTCCAACAAAAAACAAACTATTGTCAGCAGAACAGACTCTCCAGAAACAATGAAAGAAATTTTACCAACAACTGAACAATGAGAAAGAACATCAGGAGAATTATGTAGCAAATACTAAAGGAGCAAAGAACATTTGGCTCGAAATGAGGAGCAAAGGGGTTCAACATGGTGAGGAAACGAAATGGTTATGGAAATTTAAAAGTGAAAAAAGAATATAGGTCAAAAGAGATAAAGTGAAAAATGCTTCAGATGTATACTAAACAGGAAAGCTCTTAGACCAGATTGTGTTCAGGGATTCTGGCTTAAAATTTCACAAGCAAACACAGCTATGTACAGCTTTTCTTACTGCTTGTATAGAAAATAGAAAAATGGAACATCAGCGTTGATAACGAAAGGAAAGACAATGCTAATACAGAAGGACAAAGAAAAGGAAGGGGAATCTAATTATTGACCTACTATATTCTGGCCATTGTGAAGGCGCGTGGCTTAGTGGTTAGGGTGTCAGCATCATGATCGTAAGATTGTGGTTTCGATTCCTGGACCGGGCAACGCGTTGTGTTCTTGAGCAAAGCACTTCATTTCGCGTTGCTCCTGTCCACTCAGCTGGCAAAAACGAGTAACGCTGCGATGGACTGGCGTCCCGTCCAGCTGGG
Organism: Octopus bimaculoides; assembly: GCF_001194135.2. Lineage (NCBI taxonomy): Eukaryota > Metazoa > Mollusca > Cephalopoda > Octopoda > Octopodidae > Octopus > Octopus bimaculoides. The sequence goes on from NC_068990.1 coordinate 42,619,951, forward strand.
GAACACATACGCCATTGAAACTGGAAAACCGGGCCCATGAGCCTGGCTAGGCTTTAAAAGGGCAAAAAAAAATTCTGGCCATTACTCTGGAAATTATTGCCTGAGCTCGTAGCAGATGAAATATATTGTTTCCTGGAGATGGAGACTCTATTACCAGAGAAGCAAAAAAGATGCAGAAGTCAAGGGGAAGTGATGATATCATTTATATCGATAGCAGATATTAAGTGAGGTACGAATAGGTAGAACTTCACTATTGGTTGGCCACTTGTTGTTGTTTGTTGTTGGCACTCCGTCGCTTACGACGCCGAGGGTTCCAGTTGATCAGATCAATGGAATAGCCTGCTCGTGAAATTAACGTGCAAGTGGCTGAGCACTCCACAGACACGTGTACCCTTAACGTAGTTCTCGGGGATATTCAGCGTGACACAGTGTGACAAGGCTGGCCCTTTGAATTACAGGCACAACAGAAACAGGAAGAAAGAGTGAGAGAAAGTTGCAGTGAAAGAGTACAGCAGGGTTCGCCACCATCCCCTGCCGGAGCCTCGTGGAGCTTTAGGTGTTTTCGCTCAATAAACACTCACAACGCCCGGTCTGGGAATCGAAACTGCGATCCTATGACCGCGAGTCCACTGCCCTAACCACTGGGCCATTGCGCCTCCATTGGTTGGTAGACGACAAGAAATCATACGACAATATACCGTACTGTTGACTCTTAGACTGCTTGAGGACGCTTGTGGTCAATAAGAAGACCAATATCGTTTTCTCTTTTTTTGTTTTGTTTTTTTAGGAAAAGTAATGAGATTATGAGAAGTTGTGTGCGATAAAGTGTTATGTAGTGTAGCGAGTGTGATGTATTGGGCTGTCCGGAAAGTTCGTACCGATTTTTAAAGGAAAGAAAAAGGTCAATAAATACTTGTCATTACATTTTTAATCAACCAAATATGAACCATTGTGTTGTACAATGCGTCTCCATCTTCCCTTTAACTTGAAAATACCCTCTTCCCAGAATTGAGGTTGTTTCATGGCAAATAAGTCGAAAGGTAAGCTACTATAAATAGTGACGAACTTTCCGGACAACCCAATAGTATAACGCAATATGGTGTAATTGTGGTGTAATGTGGCATATCATAGAGTTTTGTAATGAAGTGTTGTAGAATTTCGTGTAATATTGTATAGTTCTGTGTAGTGAAGTGCAAAGTAGCGTTGTTTATTACGCTGTGGGAACGGATGATAGAATGTGAGATAAAGTTGTGGGATTTTATAGGGCAATGTGCTATAATGTAGAGCAGGTATGTTTAGAATAGTGTTGTCTAGATGTGTACAATGCGGTGTGTGTAAATGTGTGTGTGTGTGTGTGTGGTGAAGAATGTGCTCTTCGTGTTTTTTGGGGATTTTTCTTGCTGTTTAGTCCAATATCAAGCCTGAAC
>NC_068990.1:42621676-42622707 GCF_001194135.2 Octopus bimaculoides
TGTGTGTGTGTGTGTGTGTGTGTGTGTGTGTGTGTAAGTATGTATGTATATGTATATATGTCCTTGATTTTCAACCGATGGACTACTTTATGATACCTCATTTCTTGATTTTATTTTACTTTTTTCAATATCGACTTTTATATTATATTATATTATTATATTATATATTTGAAATTTTTATTCCTTGTATTCGTATTAATTTTTATTCGTATTAATTTTAACTTCTATGAAATGATATTTACATGTATTGTATTATACCTTTAACTCAATTTTTTTCAGTTCCATGTTATCGGTTGAAACAATATATTCGTGTATAAAAATTTTATACTATATGCTATATTTTTTATTCATTATTTCTTCTTGCGTTATTTTTCTTGCGTTAATTCTTCCTATTCCTTATGTTTGACGGATTATGCTGTATTTCTTATATATGTTCATTGAGGGGGGGGGGGTGATATGTTGAGTCGTTAACCCAGTCTTTTTATTCTATAACTAATATTTTTACTCTTGTCTCAATTTTTCTGAGCACTTCTCCTTGCAGCCCTGTATAAAATCTATTGGTTTCCTAATAAAAAAAAAACATTAATATTATATATATATATTACCCTCATTTAAGACGACTTGTGATTGGAGGAGAGATTTGGTTGCTATTTCTAGCTTTCAGAGGTCCCCCCCATTGACTTGCTGTTATTACTGTGATGTTGCTGTTGCTTCACCTGGTATTTGCATTTTTGGTATAAATACTACAATGCGCTTTTATTGTTGTTATTGTCGATATAGCTTTGTTGTTGTTATTGTTGTTGTTGTTCATGATGATGATGATGATGACGTAGTAGTAGTAGTAGTAGCAACAGCAGTTGCGATGCTGGTGGCGAGGATGGAATAGCAACGGTGGTGGTTGTGTTTATAGCAAATATTACTGGTGGTGATGATAGTCGTGATGGTGTTGATGGTGATGTTGATGGTGATGGTCATGGCTATAGTGTTTGTCATTGCTATTGTATTTGTAGATGTCGTTGTTGTAGTGGTGG
>NC_068990.1:42623386-42623835 GCF_001194135.2 Octopus bimaculoides
GGGAGGACTGTAAGATATAAAAAAAGGACAGAGTAAAACGGAGAGACAAAGAATGGGCGATGAGTGAGAGAGAGGGCAAGGAGAGAGAGAGGAGCGATTATGTAGCAGAAAGAGACTGACGAGCGAAAGACAGAAACGTTGAGAGGCAAAAAAGGGTGAGATGGAAAGAGAACTAAATAGAGAGAGAGAAAGAGAGGAGTGAGTGAGAAATACTGAAAGAGAGAGATGAAAGTCGAGGAAGGAATACTAAATGAACATCAATGGGAAAAAGTTACATATAAGAGAAAGAATGAATGAATGAATGAAACGAAAGATATAAAAGAAGGAATACAGAAAGAAGTGAAGAAAGAAAATTAATGAATGAAATAGCAAAATTTGTGTCCATGTATATGTGTGTGTGTGTGTGTGTGTGTGTGTGTGTGTGTATATATATATATATATATATATAT
>NC_068990.1:42623864-42626414 GCF_001194135.2 Octopus bimaculoides
AGAGAGAGAGAGAGAGAGGGAGAGAGGGAGAGAGAGAGAGAGACACACACACACACATACATATAGACACGTCCTGTTGTGATGGTGGTGTTCGTGGTGGTGATAGTGGCGATTCTGGTTTTGTTGTTGTTGTTGTTGTTGGTGGTGGTGGTGGTGGTGGTGCCGTGGTGGTATTGGTGACCTGGTGTTGAGGTGGTGGGCCAGTAGAACCATCATTGGCGGCTTGGCGAGATCATGTTGATGGTGGCGTCCTGGTGATGTTATAGTTATGGTGATGGTAGCGGTAATGGTGGTCTGGTGGAATTGTAGAACATAGAGACAACCTAAATTTCGTGTAATATAACTCCTACGCAATCGTTCGACATACTGAAAATAGCAGCCAAATGCTTGTGTAACACATTACCGTTTCATTAAATAGGAAGGATGTATTGAATATAAACCTAGAAACAGTGTGAATGAGAAATACAAGACGGGACGGTTACGGCTGGAACGTCCTTGGGCAAAAGCTTCCTCTATCAAGGCTGATCTAAGTTTTAAAAATAACAACACTTATATAAAATATTGAGGTTCTTACAGCTGGAAATGGTGCTAGTTCAACGTTTACCCCCATTATTTAGCTAGCTCTCTTTATAATTGATTTTCAATTATCGATTATAACCATCTCACAAGGCATTTGTTATAGCCAAAGATGGAGAGGTCTTCTATCATCCACATTGGAACCCCGATTTCAGGTCTTCGATTGCTGCTATGTTTCCCTAGATGATCAATGTAGATTAAAAGATAAGCTACTGACCAGCCACGTTCATAGTCCGGTTTCCGTTCCCGAAAGAAACTGAGTTTTGCGAGGACAACGGAACAACTGGACAGTGAGATGTCCCTGACTTCGTATTCTCTCACATCTACTAGGGATGATATCGTAACCGACAAGGTGAGCTTTAGAGCGGGTTTGACAAGTTTACGGGTACTGCGCCACTTTTTTTGATTAACGTACATTTAACATGATAGGTAAATACTTCGACGCAAAATAATCATCACAGATTGTTGTTGTTGTTGCTATTACTGCTGCTTCTGCTGCCACTACTGCCGTTGCTGAAATCTCCTCAGCCTTGATCGAGCAGATCGATGGTGAAAAATCCTTCCAACTGTGGCCTTCCCAGCATTGTGTGTATATAAGGTTTGAATTGTAGGCAATTTGACTACTATTTCTACCAGAGCGAACAACCATGTTTGAAGCTCCCTCATTAGCTCTCTCTTTAGAGTTCTCACATGTGGTCACTACAAGAACTTCATGAGATACATGCTCAAACTCGCAATCTGCTCAGTGTTACACGAAACTTCAACATCAACGGAGATGTAGACAGATGGTGATCTTGGTCTTAAATCTGTATTCATGTCATAATGAAGCACGTACTGTGACATTGAAACAATATCTGCAGCAAAAGAAAGAGACTAGTAAACTATCTTGCCCAAGTTTGCGACTATGAAATCAATAACATAATTAGGATAGCGAATGATCTTGAGAAGAGGTATGAAATAAGAGCTGATACAGATCTCTTCCCACGGATCATTGATAAAATCTACCAGAAGAACAAAATAAAGAAAAATGGACCAGTTCACTGAGAAGATAGTACATGAGTACCTGGCACAAATAACACGAACTATAGAAGGGACTGATCATGTCAAAAGCTTGGCAGGGAGTACCAACAGGTTTATGACATGTCACTTTGAAGGCAACCTCCATGAAATTCAAGAACAAGAGATCCTCACCAAATGCCTACAGCATAAGAGGCAGAAAACTTTGAGAGACAACAAATGTAGGCTGTGAAAGACCAAGACTGAAGACATCAACCGCATTATTGCCAACTATGAGAGAATGCCTTCCAGATATTATCGCCCCATGAGGCATGATGCAGTGGCCAGAACGGTCTGGAACAGAATAACAAAAAGGAAAACACCCACCAATAAAATTGACTATATTGAAGCCGATGGGTTAAAAGAATACTGGTGGAACATAAAAATTTAAACAATCACTAAGTTAAAACACACCCGGCCAGATATCGTGTGGGATCACAAGCAGAAGATATGTTCTCTTGTAGAAACCAGCTGCCTTGTAGCAGAGAGAACGATGACATCATTAGAGCATAAATAAGGAGTTTACAAGTTCAGTATCCAAGATACACTTTCAGCTTCATATCTATTATTAGTGGAGCAACAAAATACACACCAAACTGCTTGGAGCAATGTATAGCTGAACTTGGGTTCATGTAGAAAGAACGTAAATCTCTAATTCATACACGACCAATGATCAGTATATCTGGGAATATAAAAACCTGCGAGACTTTCGTAAGATTTAAAGCATGATGTAAAAAACAAGATACTTTCCTTCACAACTTTGTTATCTAGTAGGCAGCCGGTAAAAATTTACTCTAAATTTAAAAAAGAAAGAGAACAACATACGTACATGTATGTATGTATGTATGTATGTATGTATGTATGTATGTATGTATGCACGTGTGTGTGTATATATATGTACATATATATATATATATA
>NC_068990.1:42627026-42627996 GCF_001194135.2 Octopus bimaculoides
TATGTATGTATGTATGTATGTATGTATGTATGTATATACACATAAGAATTAAGATATAAACTCAAATTAGGCAATCATACTCATACATTTATAAATTCGACTTAAAATGCGTATTCATATATTAATACATATCGACACATGAATATTTTCTTTTTAAATATTTAGAAATGCTTGAAAATAAAACTTAAGTGGGATCCGTATGGAAGGAAGTGTGAAAAAAAAGTGTCAAGAATGTGATTTTATGAGAATACCCTTCCTGATGAAGGGGACATTGTCCGCGTCGTTTGTAAGATTTTTTTAAACCTTTTCTGCCGGGACATGGACTCTGGAAACGGCCGTAGAAAGTGGACTTCCTTGAACTGTATTATATACCTTATATACCATTTATATAATTAAAAAAGAAAAGACATAGAACTCTATGGATCTTTTAATTGAAACTCTTAACCGCTCTTAATTTTAGTACAAAGAAAATTTTTATCACTTCTCTTTTTCTCACACTTCTTTCCATACGTATCCCACATGGGTTTTATTTACATGCATTTTTATGTATATTTGTATATTTATATTTGTGTTTTTTAAATATTTTTTTTAATAGTCATATGTGTCGATATGTATTAATATATGAATACGCATTTTAAGGCGAATTTATAACTGTATGAGTATGATTGCCTAACTTGAGTCTATATCTTAATTCTTATATTTTGTCTCAGGTTCGACCCGAACACTTCTTAAGCAGTTCCACATATATATATATATGGAGTGGCTGTGTGGTAAGTAGCTTCCTTACCAACCACATAGTTCCGGGTTCATTCCCACAGCGTGGCACTTTGGGCAAGTGTCTTCTAATATAGCCTCGGTACAACCAAAGTCTTGTGAGTGGATTTGGTAGACGGAAACTGAAAGAAGCCCGTCGTATGTATGTATGTATATATATATATATATATATATATATATATATATATATATATAT
>NC_068990.1:42631466-42637485 GCF_001194135.2 Octopus bimaculoides
ACCACCACTATCTCTTGACAACCGATATTGGTGTGTTTACGTCCCTGTAACTTACCAGTACGGCAAAAGAAACCGATAGAATAAGTTCTAGACTTACAAAGAATTAGTCCTGGAGCCGATTTGTTCGACTAAAGGCGGTACTCCAGCATGGCCGTAATCAAATAACCGAAACAAATAAAAGAATACAGCTTTACATAGACCTACGCATCGATTAGCATCGATTAGCATCGATTAGCAACCGTTGCAATTGCGAATTTATTATACTACCGGTGCAGTCTCTTCAGAGTCTTCACTTCAATATCCTTCGATTTAACTGTTTAAAGTTTTTCGTTTATCTACTCTGCACTGTATGATAGAGAGTTGTTCGTTAAATTAGACGCGAACAATCTTCAACTGAAGCTTTCATTGGATAATCACTTATAGTCCGTTATTTCAGAACATTTTGTTGTTGAGATGTTTATTATTCATTTATACTGGACAAATATATCATACATACATACATACATACATACATACATACATACATACATACATACATACATACATACATACATACATACATACATACATACATAATTATGTGGTAACATTTCAACAAGTACAATAACAGTCGATCAGCTAAGAGAGTAAAGATAATATTGTAATAAAAAAAAAACTACGTGAAATACAGCCACCTGGGGTTTCCTGGTCGAAATATTAATTTATTTTCCATTTTTCAAGCTGTGAACAAATGTCAGTTGCGTTTTTAAGCAGATGACGTTTAAACAAGAGGCGCTGATAAGGAGGAAGACAAAGAGAAAAACATAAGGGAGATAACCAACGTTACAATAAACTAATGTCAAAAAGATGTAAACAAGATATAAATGGTTTACTATGTGTCTGGTGACCTACTTTTAAATTTCACCAAGATGTATTTCTTAAAATGTAGACATATAGAAAATATCTCGTTCCTGGAATTTATGTAGTCGTTGAAGGCTCTCAACTTCTTTAAGAGATATGGTTTTTCAAGAGAACATACTGAACAACTTTTGGACCCGCTAACATTGGGTCTGGATATGGAGAAGATTTCCTATTTGATGTCGTAGTTGGTCCCTTCGTCCTTGAGGCTCTATATTAAAACCTAAAGGGCCGTTGAATGTCTCTTCAAAATTTGTCTTTTAAAGAACTTGAGAGCCTCCAACGACTACGTAAATTCTAGGGAAGCGATTCAGCTAATGGTAAAGAAATAACCGATCTCTTCAACGCCAAAACAGGGATTGGAAATATTAAAATATTTTCTGTGATGTTGTATTCTAAAGTGTAGGGGAAATGAACTCCGTGAAACAAAAGAAGTTTTCTAGCATTAAAACAGATGCCATCAGAATCAATATGCTAATATTATGGAAAATTGAGAGAAGCTACAATCTTTTTGTGAATTAAGTTAAGTTGGAGATAGAAGGACAATCAGCAGAAGTTAATCTTATACAAAGGCAACTAACTGATGGAATATTAAATTTTGCAGATCGCTGTAAAATGGTAGAATGTATAATGGTGCTGCTAGGTTATGTTAGCCATACTCAGCATTTTGAAATGGTTAACGATTTTACTTTGGTTCACACTAAATGATGATAATATTATGCAAGTAGAATTGTCAGCATCACATCTTGATAAGAATCACATGTAAGAAGGAAAAAAAGATGCCATGTAAAAAGAAAAGCAATTTCCAGCCTGTCAGCTTGTTTTTGAGAAAGGAGCAATGTTTTCATCATTGGAGGCAGTGATGCCAACGCACTGGCCTCCATTAAAGTAAACAATGTTGAAGTACAGCTGCAAATAGACATTAACAACAATGTTGTTATTATCCCAAGGCAGGTCTGGATGAAACTAGGGTCTCCCAATCGGGAAACTTGTAATGCTAGTCTCAAACAGTATGATGGTTCGGTTATTCATACAATCTAAAAGAGATTGATATTTAAAAGGTTATAAAGCTGAAATAAAGTTTTAAAATAGCACTAAACCTGTATATTATAAATCAAGACAACTTCCATTATATAATAATTCATTTGTTGTGAGAATTTAAAGGAAATGCTAAGCGGTAGATTAATGAAAAGAGTTGAACCAGGAGGAAGTAAGTGAGCTTCATTGTTGGTTGTGGTTTGCAAGTTCAAAAGCAATATACGTATTTGTGCAGACAACATATCCTTTTGTTGGAGTGACAACGACCATCTAGTCAACCTTATGGATGGCTGATAACTTGTGCGGTGATCTTACTTAAAGCAAAGACGAGCTTCGAAATATCAGCCTCAGTCTCTCGCCTGTGGCCATCATCAGTCCAATGGCAAGATCAGGCCAAGACGACTACGGATGGAGGACACAGTGGGTGATCAAGATGTCTTTCTCGCCTTATCTTGCTCTCTGCACTTCACTATGCGTTGCTGATGCCACCCTCCTCTCTGTTGATCCATGACGGTTTCTCCCGCAGATTCCGCCTGGTTTAGTCTCCTCATACATAGGAAGACAAACCCTAATATGCTAATAAAGCTATAACTGAGACCTTGACAGGTGCTACTACTCTGGATCAGAGTAAACATGGCTAAAATAGTGGGTAACAAGTGGTTCTACACCCCTCAGAACTCCTCCGGGTTACATATATGCATATATATATATATATATATATATATATATATATATATATATATGCGCGCGCGCGCACACACACACATAAGTTTTAAAAAACATATAATAATTGCACAAACAAAAGGGAAACAAACACAGAAGGTGGCCAAATCTTCACGGCCATTTCAAGCGGCTTCATTTAATCGGTCAATCAAAATATTACATCAGTTTGAAAGAAACCATTCTCCTGAGACGCAGGTGACCATATAGATTTCCAGTATAAAGGATAAACCATATTGAGTAGAGCACTGGCACAGTTTGAGCTACCTGGTGTCATCCCCAGTCGGGGTTTATTACCGTTGGGTCTACTTCAGGAACTTCGCAGTGTTGGTTGAGATAATAATGATAATAATTTTTTAAGTAACTAGAAGGTAGATTCGGTGTTAATCCTCATTTTGTACAACGGTCGTTTCAACCCATCGTGCTACTGTCCCTTATGGGTAGGACTCCGTTCAACATGCTGTGTTGCATCCAATTTGTAGTCTGGGTCTCATCAGGTACACTCATACATAAAGTTGTGTCTCACTAAAGGTCCTGAGTTTTGCTGTCATGTTGTTATATGCCCGTCTGGTTAAGGAATGAAACATTGCTACAATTTTCAATTACTATTATCTTTCTATAAGAATTGCAAACATTTGTAAATTTTTACAAATAACTGTTGATAAAAAAAAAAATTTTTTAAGTTGTAAGGGAAGTGAATGGATGGACAGGGATGGATTGAGTTAAGTTAGGTTTAAGATTAAGGAATAGTACTAGAAAAGGAAGGGGAAGATATATATATGCGGGCTAGAACGTCTAGGGATGAAAGGTTGTTTAGCTAGATATCTAGCTTAGGTCGGGATGCGTATACATACATTCGCGCACACACCTAGTCGTACATACACTCACACAAGGGACGTTGGCCCACCCGCCCATATGGTCAATTTCGGCTGTAGTTCGTATAATTTATGGTTGGAAGACAATCTCACCATAAGCCTATCATCACAGTCACCGCAAGACTAGGGCAGCTCGCAGACAGTCTGACTCACTCTACGTTTATATCAACGAGGGTCAATCACACACCTCTACGCCTATATATACGTACCCACATGCATACACTCACACATACAAATACACATATACATACACATATCCATATGTATATATTTCCACATACATATGCATACACGTACCCACCTACATATATACTTTTCTATATACACACGTGTGCACGCACACACACACACACAGGTGTACGCATATACCCATACATATACATATACATATATATTTATACACACATACATATATATATATACGCGTGTATGTATACATCCTCATACGTGACCGGTGTTCGGCCAAGTCTGACCTTTCTTTCTGGGTTCGACTACCATCCGTGTAGCATCTCTTATATTCCTACCCATGACTTTCATCTTCTATGTTCCTGCCGTAAGGCTTCATTTCCACACACGCCAGCTTAATTTAATTCGTCCTCAGTCGAAAGACACCTCTTGTTTGTATTTGTAATTGTGTACCATTTCTCCGTTTTTTATTTTTTTTATTTTTCATCTTTGTTTTCGTACACATTCGCTTGCTTTCTTCCAAAGAATTTAGTGCTCTTAGCTTAGATTTTCTTGGAGCCGACCAGACTAGAGCAGTCTCGAGAGTAACCGGCCGAAACTGCAAAGACAATGAGATACTGGACTGAAGATTGAAACCTCCAAACGACGCCTCCTTGGTTTTTCCTGTCCTTTTTTTTTTATCGTTTAACTGTCCGAATGTTTTGTTGTGTTACGTTTGATCTACTTGATTGGACGCTTGATGAAATCTGAGACATTGATGTGAAAACCCGGTGTATACTAACCAGCACATAATTTCCACACCAATAGAAACGTAGACCACCTCTACCTAAAACGGAAACAATGGAGAAGAGGTTTAACATCGGTCCAGACTACCTTTAAATGTTGTACCATATCCCTTTAGCAACATCGTTTAACCATCAAGTGTTGAAGTGCATCTCTTGGCCAAGTTTACATGCGTGAGGCTGATAACATCACGAGACTTAGAAAGCAATTCCTTGAATTGCATTCCTTGTCTGATAACTTTGAATTCATGCCCAAAGAAGTTGCACGACTATACCACAACGTATCATCAGATGAAAGGCTGAGTGTATATCAGCAGAAGACCATGCATATGTAGTGAACTGAAGTGAGATGTCATATCACGTCGATACGATGTAGCCCACTACCAAATGTAGCATGTAGATGTAACGCTTAAAGGTTCTCGCGCCGGAGTAACCAGTGAACATCGAAGAATAAACTCCAAGAAGGAAGAAATACTATTTACATATATTTATTCATTTGCCCGACAAGTAGTTAAAGAGACAGTAGTAAATGTAGTGATAGTAACAACAAGGTTGGCTCGCTGGTTAGTAGCGTAAAAGTTGCTGGTTGATAGTGTAGAAGTTGCTGTCTGTCAGTAGAGAGTGAAAGAGTAAGGAATGCACGGTGCTGACGAGAAAGGAAGAAAAGATAAAGGTGGTATTGTCTTTCTTGTGGCCTAAAGCTTCTCTTCGTATGTCGAGCGAAGGGTGAAGGGTAAGTGCTGTTCTTGGTCATGGCTGACGCAAAAGTGGAAGAGACAGGAAATGCTCTCTGTTATATAGACTATGGTCATTATGTAGGTCAACCCCTAAACAAAGTATTGACCTTTCCTTGACCAGCCCAGGTTCTTGTGGGTCAATTGTTTCCCCATCAATCATCTGATGAGGAGAGAATTCCCCGTTTGTTTTGACAAGCAACAAGCAGGTAAATTTGGTTTCAAATTTCAGGCAGGGCGAAGCGAGGTCCCTACACATAGATACAGTAGCAGAAAACTCCGGGATGATAGTAACTTTGATAATCAAAGCAGTTTATCATGGAGCAGCAACCAGATTACAAACTCCCAATTTGAAGGACATGCATTCGCAATCCAACAACAAGAGATATTACCTGAGAAATGAAGAGGATAATTAGATTATCAAGCAAGCAAGGTTCTGTCAAAAATTGAATTGTTAAACCGACTGAGGGATCTTTTTGGTTTGACGGGCAACATTTTTCATTTATGTTTTATGTAGTGTTTTTGGTACCGAAACACTTTCAAACTTCGAATACTTGTATATTTTCTGTTATAGAACAGATAAAAATATTTGTATTCGAAGTTATTTCATGTACAAAATTGTCGTATTTCGGTAATTTCAACCAATCACTGACGTCTATTGAGGTGAAAACAATTACGCCGCGGAATGTAAACAACGGTGTCATAGAATCTTTTCCCTTGGATAAAATTAGTGCCGTTGTTTGTCAACAACAACTATCCGTTGTCAACAACTATCAGCGGTATATAT
>NC_068990.1:42639721-42641974 GCF_001194135.2 Octopus bimaculoides
TCTGAAAAAATTTTAACAATGTATATATGTTTGTACTTATGTATGTATGTAAAAGGGAGGCACAATGACCCAGTGGTTAGGGCAGTGGACTCGCGGTCATAGGATCGCGATTTCGATTCCCAGACCGGGCGTTGTGAGTGTTTATTGAGCGAAAACACCTAAAGCTCCATGAGGCTCCGGCAGGGGATGGTGGCGAACCCTGCTGTACTCTTTCACCACAACTTTCTCTCACTCTTACTTCCTGTTTCTGTTGTGCCTGTAATTCAAAGGGTCAGCCTTGTCACACTGTGTCTGTGGAGTGCTCAGCCATTTGCATGTTAATTTCACGAGCAGGCTGTTCCATTATTGAATCAACTGGAACCTTCGACGTCGTAAGCGACGGAGTGCCAACAACAATGTATGTAAAGGATATGAGTCTTTGTCAGGATCACTCAAGCTAATAGGTATGCGCTCAGAAGGCTCAGAATAGGTATGCCACTAAAATTCCAGTGTGATTGTTGAAGTTCTGCTTTTGTGACTGCCTTATCCAAAACGGATAAACGTGGCTTCCCCTCGAGTTAGTAGGTAGAGTTTAAGGTAAAAAGGTGAGGCAAACAAACTGGCAAAACTTGACAAGGGCATTTAATTTAATTTAGCTATAAAATGAAAGGCAGAGATAGTTTCTGACAGCTGTTTCTTAGATATTCCAGCTATTGGAATGTTGTACTGAGCAAAGATGCCATACGCTGAGTATTTTGTCATCAGAGTGAGATAGATAGAAAGAGACAAGTTAAACATAAGTAACAGTAACAGTGGAATAATAGTGCCTCGTCAATGATTGTTGTGGTCCTTTAAGTCCAGACAGGGAGGATAGATCCAAATGAAACTAGTTAGATCCAGTGAGATTGGGTATTCCTTAGGTAAATCAGAAAGAATGGTTTGCAAGTAATCCATAGTGAGGGAAAATGGATGCTAGCAGTTCCAAAGATAAATACTGAGAGGAGGAGTAAATATAGTACATTCTGGTGGGAGAAAGATAGGTAGATAGGAGCTTTGTATTAGATATATACTAATCAGTACAGCAAGGGCACTCCTGCCCAGATAGGTTAATGGGGTTTGTGTATAAAGACAGATAGATAAGGGGTAAATAAAGCAGATGTCCGACCTAAAGGCTGGATAGCAATAGGAGGGGAGTGTGGAGGCGTGATAAAACAGTTATAAAAAAGATAATAGACGTCAGATGAAGTAGGTGGTCAATTTTACTAGAAGTGAAAAGAGAGTCCAGGCAGTTTTAGATGAGTTAATGCTAGGAATAGATGCTGTACAAGCAAACAAAAGACTTAAGATTTGAGGTTTAAAACTAAGGTTAAAGATTAATATCATAAAAGTGATAAAGAGTAAATGTAAAAAATTTAAAAAAATTTTTTTAGATAAACCTAAAATTTAAATTTAAATAAGGTAAAAATTTTAAATTAAGAACTTAGTATCTGCAGTGTTAATGAAGATATATTCCCAAAGACCTGCCTGTGGAAAAACTAGAAGGACCTAAAGAGTCTGTGTATACACATGCAGAAGGCTTCATGGTGTATATTTATTTAGTAACCATGAAGGGTTATGTATGTGGCGGTACCAGGTAAGTAATATACCTAAGCTAGATGTTAATGGTAAATTGAAATATTAGTGTTTTTACACTTAGACCTGTGGAAGAAGTTGAAGGACCTAAAGAATTTGTGTTTACATATGGAGAAAGTTTCGTGCTGCTATCTCTACCTTTCATCATATTGCTAAATTAAATGAAATGTCCTTGTCAGATATTGCCTAATTGTTTGCCTCACCTTTCTACTTAAACCTATGTATGTGTGCATATATGTATGTATGTATGTATGTATGTATGTATGTATGTATGTATGTATGTATGCATGTGTGTATGTATGTATGCATGCATGTGTGTATGTATGTATGCATGAGTAATGTGTGCATGTTTGGATGCATATGACATGTATGATTGGATGTAGGCATGGATGGGATTGTGGATCATATGTGGATCTTATTACACGCTGAACTTCATAAATGTTTTCCATATTTTGATAGTTTATAGCCATAGGAATGGCTGTGTGGTAAGTAGCTTCCTTACCAACCACATGGTTCCGGGTTCAGTCCCTCTGTGTGGCACCTTGGGCAAGTGTCTTCTACTATAGCTTCGGGCCAACCAAAGCCTTGTGAGTGGATTTGGTAGACGGAAACTGAAAGAAGCCTGCCGTATATATGTATATA
>NC_068990.1:42641984-42643704 GCF_001194135.2 Octopus bimaculoides
ATGTGTGTGTATATGTTTGTGTCTGTGTTTGTCCCCCGAACATCGCTTGACAACCGATGCTGGTGTGTTTACATCCCTGTAACTTAGCGGTTCGGCAAAAGAGATCAATAGAATAAGTACTACGCTTACAAAGAATAAATCCTGGGGTCAATTTGCTCGACTAATGGTGGTACTCTAGCATGGCCACAGTCACATGACTGAAACAAGGAAAAAAAAAAAGAAAAAAAAGTATCTCTGATTGTAGGTGTGTTTATTCTGGATTTGTAAATCCCAGTTTCTCAAGATTGGTGCTGGAGCAGTTAGTTATGTAGCTAAGTGCTCCAACGATTATTGGTAGAAATATAAAGCTATAGTCTGGATGGAGAATCTGCAACTTTCTCATCAGTTTGACATACTTGTCCTGTTTTTTCACTAACTTTTAACATTATGGTAACATGTGCTGAGCAACTGATTTCAACAACAGTATATAGTTTCTTTTCTCTGTTCTCAATCGTTGTGCATGAGTTGGTGTGCTTGCATTTTATTCAATCTTGCCAGGGACAATGTTTTGAATTATAAGTTATTATACTTACCACATCAC
Organism: Octopus bimaculoides; assembly: GCF_001194135.2. Classification (NCBI taxonomy): domain Eukaryota; kingdom Metazoa; phylum Mollusca; class Cephalopoda; order Octopoda; family Octopodidae; genus Octopus; species Octopus bimaculoides. The sequence goes on from NC_068990.1 coordinate 42,642,565, forward strand.
TGCAGCTTCTTATATGTGTCTCAAGATTATCCTTTCCATGAAGGTCATTATAAATTATTCTATGACATTACATCTCATATATAGGTAATACTGTGAGAACATTTTCGGGCAACCTCTTATGATATGAGTGACCATCCTCTACTAATCCTGCATTTGAATGGTGAATATGCTTCCTTATCTCAACTGTTCATCCAGTATTTTGTGACTATTCCTTGCTCCTGTATTGCAAAAGCATTTCCTTCAAAATGGAACTTAATATAACGGTTGTTAGTCCAAGACGGTTGTTGTCATTTTGAGGCCTTTTCAGAATATAGACATGCATAATCTTTTGCTGGTATGTATGTGCATCCTCTCTTCTGGTAACCTGCTACAGTAGAGTTGCACAACTTCTCTCACTGTATATCCTAGTTCATCAGTCATGTTATCAGTCTCAGATATGCAAACTTGGTTCATCATCAATATTTGGTTGTTAGTAGTTGAAGTAATATGATGCAACATTCAAAGGCTGTTGGGATCAATGTTAAATTTCTACCACCTTATTTTTGTTTTAAGTAAAGGTAGTCTACTTAAATGTTGGTGTGAAAATTCCAGATATGAGTTAACAATTTTCAGATTTTAATATCAATATACTGGAGCTCATCTACTGTTCAATTGAGTAGCTCACTTGTTGGTATGAACACTGGTACAGCAAGCATGTTGTAGGCTATTGAGTTCTTGCATGCAGAAAGTTCTAAGGACCATATTTTCTTTATCCTGGTGTTATATTCCATAGTTATATACTTCTTCTGGTAGATGTCATCATCAGAAATATTTTCATCTGTTACTATGTACCAGTTAAAGATGTCTCCTTCATCTTTAACCAACAGAAATAATGAAAGTAAGATTGGAAGATTCTTTGGTTCAGACCTCTCATCTGTTTCAAAATACAAATTTTCAAATCCAACCAGGTTCTTTTAATTGCTTGAGTATTGGTTCTAGTGTTTGGACCAACATAATGTCTTTCGTGGCTGACAGTAAAATGGCAGAAATTTAGACAAGCTGGCCATTCATCATAATGAATAACCAAATTTTTCTGCAACTTCTCTTTGGATTATGGGTTCAAGTGTTTCAACAATTTCTTTCTTTTTTTTTTTTTTTTTT
>NC_068990.1:42644216-42648138 GCF_001194135.2 Octopus bimaculoides
TATGTATATATGCATATGTTTGTGTATCTGTGTTTGTCCCCCCAACATTGTTTGACAACCGATGCTGGTGTGCTTATGTCCCCGTAACTTAGTGGTTCGGCAAAAAAAGACCGATAGAATAAGTACTAGGCTTACAAAGAGTAAGTCCTGGGGTCAATTTGCTCGACTAAAGGTGGTGCTGAAACAAATAAAAGAACACATGTTGAACCAATCACATATTAATTCAGAACTTCTACCAGTTAATTGATGCCTCTTATCATAAGAGACATCTTGAATAAAATAAAAAATTAATTTTAAAATTTGACACAGAGAAAAATTGCAATAGATTTTGTTATTTAAATCAGTATAATAGAAAAATCATTTCCATTGCAGATAGACGGATAAGTTTGGTAGCCACAAATCTTGTAACATAAAGATGGCAAAATTTCCCCATTTTTCCTTTTTCTGGAAGCTTCCTTCACATCTCCACCACAACGATGACATGGTGCAACATTTTGAGATCTGAAGACCGTTTTCTTGTGTTTCTAGCAGATGTTCACTGAATTCATCAATAAAATTATTTTAATAATAACAAAATCATGTTTCATTTATGCCTTAGTAAATAATAATAAGAATAAACCAAGAATAAACAATATAATAATGATAAATGTAAGTAAACTAATGTTTGTCTTTTAGAAGTGTTGAAATGTATTGTAAGATACAGATAAGGTAATAATTTATTTTCAAGCACAGAAACGCTGATAGAACAGCAGAGACAGGATAAAATATCCATATAAAGTGGGTTAATTTGCCAGTGGGCAGTTTAGTTTAATTGGTAAAGCACTTGACCAGTAATCAAAGGGATGTGCATTCAGGTCTCATGGCTGGTTGCTGACAAATTTTTCTGCTTTGTATGGATATTTTATGCTGTCTCTACTGTTCTATCAGTGTTTTTGCATTTAAAAATAAATTATTACCTTGTCTGTGTCTCAAAACAATATGATAATTAAAATAAGCACATAAATCACATATCAAAGTAAATTTGTTCATATTGATCACATGCCAAAGTAGCACTAGCACATAGTAAGCTAAGAAGTATCCAAAAGTAATTGCCCTTTAAGCTTTAGATCACATGCCAAAGTAGCACCCAGTATTTGTTCTGTATTTCCAGCAGTGACTCTGCTTTCTGAATGCATAGTTGCTTTCATAACGTATGTTACATCATCAATGGAACAAAGTGAATTTACATTACTGAAAGGCGATCATGTTAAACAGTCTTCATCATGTGACCCTCAGTTTCAGTCATACAACATCATTATATACAGATTTTATGTCACAACACTTCAGGAACAACAATCTCATTATCAACAATGAGTTTTTGTATAATTGCTTTATAAGGTCTTTCAGTTACTGAATCATTATCCCAAATATTTATTTTGATTCAATTAATAACATTAAACAAAACTAGATAATTCTTCCTTTGAGCCTATGATTCTTCCATTTCAGCGCATTTGTTTCCACCCAATGAATAAATCATGTCTCTATTGTGCTTTCACCTCACTTTATTGGCTCATTCAATTTTATTCTAGATAGAGCATCAACATAGGGAAATGTATTTAAATTCAGAATTTAAATAGCAAACTAGATTGCTAATCATAATATTCTAACAGATGTTACATTAAGCAGTTCTCTATTCAAATTGAATATACGTTCTAAAATGTTATGGTCAGTTCTCAAGAAAGCATTTCCATCTTAATAATAAATGTCTGGCTCTTTGCATTGTTCATATAATAACCAAATCCTGTCTTTCAGTATTAGAAAAAAAAGCTATCTTCAGTTTCAGATCGATAAGAACAGGAACAGATGCATCTCCTGAAACAGTACAGCAGACATTGAACTTTAGCGAGCATCTGTAGTAACTACAACCTCTTTTGTCACGTCATATAGATGTACAACGAGTGGTTCAGCCAAATCACTTTGCAAGTTCTTTTCTTCCTTTCTTTTATTTTTTCAGTCAGCATTTGATGTTAAATATGAGAGAGCATCCAAACAATGCTACAGTTTTGAGAATGCCTGGTGCTGAAGTTGCTTGCTTAGATGCGAAATGTATGACTTTATGAAAGAGACCTTTGTTGATAGATTGGTAAAGATACACAATGTCAAATTAAATAAATTTGCATTAGTTTTTACCCTCAGTTTGTTTGAACCAATTTATCACACCAGTGTTGTTTCTCCACGTAATTAAATTTGTATAGGCAGTAAATTTTGAAGGAAATTTTACTGCCAATACAAATTTAATTATGAAGTATATTTTGCAAGCAAGGCTTAGTTCAGGGTTAATTAACCTACATTTTGGTGAGTTGTTAAAGTTTTCTTTGTGCTTGTTGGATGATATTTTTTTTTTAGTTTTGTGGAATGTATTTTTTTCTTGGTTTAGCAGTTGGCCTTGTGAACACAGAGTTTTGTTGTCAATTGTTTTACTTGTTTACTTGTATGTTGATAACGGTGTATATGACACTATATAATTGATTTTATGGATTTTATTTCCTCATGGAATGGTTTGTGCAAAACATAGGCATCTTACTTTGAGGACATCTCATTTGCTTAAGGCACCTGTTGATTGGATGCTGGAGGCTATCTAGTTGACCTAAAGCTTTCTGGTAGCTCAAAGATTCCTCATTAGCTTTTCAGTAGAGGAAATTTGTGGTGACATTTGGTGTCTCCAAACAAACTAATGTAGGCTGGTAGTAGAACCAATAGGATCTAGTTTGAATACTAGCAAAAGATATTGAGACATATAACACCAACTGCTCCAGAACTTTCTCAACAAATATAATAGATTCTACTGGGATGCAACAGATTTAAAACATGTTCCATCATATGTTCCAAGTGCTTAAATGTTGAGATGTACTAAGTAAATCTATATGTGAACTAGCATAGCAGCTTCTACTAAATCACTGAAATTTATCAATGTTGTTCCAATCATTCACAAGAAATTCTATCTTCAAGATCACTTCTACATGTTTAAACCCACACCATCTTAGATATAAGGTGGACATGAGCAGAATGATCAATCTATAATATAATGATTGAAGGAGTGTGGGTCTGTGTCCAATTTATTTTTTCCCACATTATTAAAAAAGTCATATTACTTTGAAGGAATTAAAAAAAAAAATTTTAAGCTATAAAGTTTATCTGTATATTAAACGTAAATCATAACGCTTAATATTACAAGATTCACTTCCATTTGAATTCCATATGTAAACAAATAGCGTTTTTTTTCTCATTCATAAAAAATGTAATAAAGTGAAAAAAAAAACGAAAAAAAAACAAGTGAGTAAATTATTTTTAAAAGTATTACATAGGGCAAAAACAATAATCCCTATCTAATAGAATTAAGTTTTCAAATTGTGTTAGACTGCAGTCATGCTGGGGTACCACTTGAAATTATTTAATCAATAATATAATCTCCCAACACAATTCTTCATACATGGTCAGATGTAATGTTGCATTATCAAGAGGTTCAAGAAAAGTAAAATATAAAAATATTAACCGAAATAAATGAAAAGGGTCCATTTGCTGATAATTGTGTCTGCAAAAAAATTCTACAGTGATATGAAACATTCATTAATCTCTTTTAATTGAAATGTATTTAAGTTTCTTTTTAATTGCTAAGAAATGAACACTAGAAACACCTAAGACGTCTATAAGTGAATATAATGAAACAACAATATGGCAAAACTCAACTCTTGATATTGGTAAATGTAATTCATTAATTCCTACCAGGGCATCTATTCATGAACATTTTCCTTTGACAGTCTCATCTCTTCCCCAATTTTCATTATCATCTTTTCTAAATGTATCATGGATTATTTTACTGATTACAGATTAAACTACATCATCAATTTACTCTATAATTTATGTATCATATCTATATCTATAT
>NC_068990.1:42650311-42652980 GCF_001194135.2 Octopus bimaculoides
TATATATATATATATATATATATATATGTATGTATGTATATATTTATGTTTGTGTATCTTTGTATCTGTGCTTATCCCCCCATCACCGCTTGACAACTAGTGTTGGAGTGTTTACATCCCTGTAACTTACTGGTTCGATAAAAGAGACCAATAGAATAAGTACTAGGCTTAAGAAATAAGTCTTGGTGTTGATTCATTTGATTAAAGCCCTTCGAGGTGGTGCTCCAGCATGGCCACAGTCAAATGACTGAAACAAGTTAAAACGTGTAAAAGAGTAATACACACACACACACACACACACTCAGACACGCATACATGTGCGCATATGTAGACAATGGTGGTAGTGATAGAATTCCGTCAATCAACAATGAAGGATTAGGTTCTTCAGTCAGCTGAATTACCTGCTCCTGAATCAACACATAAATGATAGGAGCATTCCACAGACACCATGTCCCATTAATGCAATTCTCAGACAGAATCAGCATGATACAGTGTGTGTGACAAGGATAGGCTTCTACACAGTTTCTACCTGCTTAATTTCACTCACAGGGTTTGAGTTAACTTGAAGGGTGAAGAAAATGACATTCACTCATGATGTAATACAGTGAGACTGACCATGGGATCCCATCAGTTGCAGCTTGTAGATAAAATTAGTGGGGGCGCTGCTTCAGAAAATTTTTAGCCATTGTTTTAATATTATGTAAAAGGAAACAAACTTATAAAAAGAAAATTTATACATAAACTTGATCGGTTCGTGTTTTACCCACTGCCAAGTAGTGCGTTTAATTTGTTCACTGAATATCACCGCGAATTCCCCCTTGTTTTTCAAAAATACTCCCTAAATCACAAAATAAGGTGGGGAAATGTGCCCTATTTTTCAAATCCTGGTAGCAACACTGAAGCTGGAAGCAGGATAACTATCTAATTCTACACTTTATTCACATTCAAGAATATATATGCATGTTTTTAAGCACAATACAGGCAGAGTCAAAAAGAAGCTCTACCTTTTACACGGCAATGTCATTCATGCAGTGCTTTCTCTCCCTAATGTGAAGCTTCCTATCTTGGACATGTGAGCATGCGCACAGCAGCCAAACACTGCCTTGCTGGAACTGTGGAGCGCACAGTTCTATACAAGGATTTTTGTATTTTTTTTTCATAAACTAGAGGATGGCTACTGACATTAAGCTTAAGGATTATATAATGCACAAGTATAAAGAAAGAATTAAAGGAAAAAGGATTCATTATATTGAATCTTATCGATAATACTGAATGGAAATAGGGGATGCTGCAGTTCTGCAGTTCCTATACACAAGCCCCCACTGGATTCCTTGTATGAAAAACAAAAGTCATGACCATTCAGCCATCTGTACCACACACACACACACACACACACACACACATACATAAACATACACACATATACATACACACACATACATACATACAGACATACATACATACATACATACATAACATACATATATCGTGAGAGAATTTTGTAAATGAGCTAAAAGTTCTGTGGTTAAACATTATCTTTTGGTTTCAGTATGGTTACAAGCTTATGTTGAACAATGAATATTTCTTTGTTTTCCTTCTAACTGCTGGTCGTCGTCATCGTCGTCATCGTCGACGTCATCATCATCAGTAGTAGTAGTAGTAGTAGTAGTAGTAGTACCTGGTGGAAAAATTCTATTAATTAAATAACGGAAATATTTTCCCCCGATGCAATCACTTAATTACAATAAAATCACTTCAAGCGAATATAAATGAATGAAAGAATAGCAACGAAAGAAAGAAGGAAGTAAACGATCAATAACAGAATTGATGAAGCAAAAACGGTAAAAAAAAAAGCAAAAATGCTAAAGCAAAAACAAGGAACTGTAAATTTCCCAAGGGAGGTAACTATTACGGTTCAGTGGAAATGTCTTATAAAGGGAGTTAACCAATAACTTTTTTTCTTTTTTTTTTTCTTGTTGAAACAAAATTTTTCGTCTTTTGGAAACAGATTCTTATTTTAGTAGAAATATAAAGATATTTGTCAGCTGGAAATTAATGAGAAGAGTCCACTGAATCTATCTTTGTATATTATAGGTATTTTATCGAGCCATCGTGGAAGTCGCTTCACGTGTTAGATCATCATCATCATCATCATCATCATCAGTTTAACGTCCTGTTTTCAATGCTCGCTTAGGTTGTATGGAGTTCACGTAGTTTGTTTACCGCCGGATAACCTTTCTGGCACCAATCCTCATCATTTTAAGTAACTTAATATTTTCCCATGGCCAGACGTTCTCACAAAATATTGGAAATGAATGACACTAACAGTAAGACAATCATCACGTGGTGTGTGTGTGTGTGAAGGTGCATGGCTCAGTGGTTAGAGCATCGGGCTTACAATCATGAGGTTGTGAGTTTGATTCCTAGACCAGTCTGTGTGTTGCGTTTTTGAGCAAGACATTTTATTTCATTAACGAATTAAAAACAGTGCTACCCCATTTTACTTAACTGTAGAAATGAGTTGCAACATCACTGGTGCTAAGGTGTATTGGCCTTTGCCCTTCCCTTGGATAACATTGGTGGCATGTAAAGGAGAGACTGATATGTATGGGCGACTGCTTGTCTTCCACAAACAACTCTGCCCAGACTTGTGCTTCAGAGAGGAACTT
>NC_068990.1:42653281-42654723 GCF_001194135.2 Octopus bimaculoides
ACAGCTGATGACCTTGGTGAGAGAGAAAAACCTGGCAAAATCTTATATCTTCTTTTCCAGTGACATTCTTCACTGATATTGAAAAGGTGAAAACAAGCAATGTTAATTCTCTAAATGAAGTATTAACAGTAACTGCACGATAAAGTGTAGTATATTGCCACTTAAGTGTGGCTGACCCCTAGGGGTGGATGTTACTGTTGCTTTTAGCCCCAGGAGGACATCTCCTCCAGCTGGCTTATCGACACACGACTGTGTTGAATGCTATATCGAATATATTGAAGAATTGGTTGGCAATATATTACTATATTGAAACTTAATTTGATTTTAATTTTTTATAAGTTGATTTTAATTGAGTTTTTACCTGTAATTCTGGAATTTTATCCCTAAAATTATTAATAAATATATATGAAGTAGGGGGTTTAGTTCACAGGTGATCTCAACGATGAGGCATGCTAGGTAAGTGCTGTAACAGGTTACTGGGGCTCCAAGATTATAGCCGAGACAGTAGTTATGGAGCCATTGTATATTTCCGATGATGTGGATATGCAATTATTAAACAGGACAGTAAACATTAAGGCAAGGCAAACATTTCAAGTCATATACAATATTATTATAGGAAGAAATTCAAAATCTTACAGCTGTTTCTGGGATATCTCCAAGTATGGGGTATACCGTCATCAGAAACAAACTGGGGGGGGCGGATATTGAAAATGAGAATGGTATATATTAATAAGATGACAACATAGAGGAAGGGAGTAAAAGAATAAGGAGATGGAAAGAAAGAAGAAAAAAGAAGCTTCAACTTTCCAAAGTTATAGGAACCAGAGCATAAGTCCTTAGGTGCAATCCTGCATATATCGATGTGGGGTTTGTACCTAAGGACTTACACTCATGGATCTCCTTATTCTTTTACTCCCTTCCTCTATGTTGTCATCTTATTAATATATACCATTCTCATTTTCCATATTTTTCCCTGTTTGTCTCTGATGACAGAATATCCCATACTTGGGGATATCCCAGAAACAATTGTAAGATTTTGAATTTCTTCCTATAATAATTTTGTATATGACTTGAGATGTTTGCCTTGCCTGAAAGTTTGCTGTCTGTTTAACAATTATACATACATGCATACATACATACATACATACATACATACATACATACATACATACATACATGTATGTAAGATCTGAGGATCAAGGTGTAGGAAGAAAGTTAGCTTCAAGCAATTCATAGTAAATATAAATACCAACTTTCAGGAACAATAGTGGTTTATTGAGGTGGAAGGTTGTGGATTGTCTTGCATTGAAGTATGATAAGCTTAAAAAAATTTTTTTTATATTTTACAGTTGGCAACCAGGGTTGCCAGGTATGCGAATAAGAATATAAGAGTTAAGAAATGGAGTAGATAAGAAGCCTGGATCTTATCTACTCCATTCTAT
>NC_068990.1:42655890-42658980 GCF_001194135.2 Octopus bimaculoides
TAAATAATTATTACTAATTAATGACATCAGAATTAGAGCTAGAAAGACTCTGAGAAATAAACCAATCTGGAAAAGAAGACTATGGAAGCTCAAAGACCCAGCAAACAGACAAAAATTTAGAGATTTCCAAATGGAAGATTCTGACGAAAGAGAGGAAGAATTGGAAGACTTATAGCTTAGAGGATAATTGCAAATTCCTGTAGGACAATCTACTGAGGACTACAAACAAAGCAGAGTCCAAGCTAGACCAAGAGTGACATGGTGGTGGAACAAGGAGTCCACAGCGCTATAAAGGTAAAGAGACAGGCCTGGAAAGACTGGGAAAATGGTGGAAGTAGTGAGTTATATCAGGTAGCCAGAAGGGCAGCTAGAAATCAGGTTTACATAGCAAAAAAGAATAGCAGACGGTAAGAAATCTGCAATGTTCTACAGCATGAGGATAAGAGGCATAAGGTATTCAGAACTGCAAAGCAGTATATCTGAATAGAGGTGTGGTGGGTGAGAAATGTGTGCAAATGGATAAGGGTATGCTTGCACTTTGTGCCTCAGAGAAGAAAGATGTGTAGAATTGTCACTATGAAAGGTTACTAAAAGTGGAAAATGAATGGGAGAAGGAGAGACTACCAAGTATCGAACCAATTGAGGGACCAGCCATCAGAGTTGATAGCAGTATAATAGATAAGGCGGTTAAGGATATGAAGACAGGGAAAGCCCCTGAGCCATCAAGAATCACTGCCAAGATTATTAAAATGTTCAGTGGTATAGGATACAGCTTAGCCACCTGTATAGTTAATCGATTATTCAGGAAGGTATCATTTCCAATGACTGGTGTACTAGTATTATAGTTAGCTGCTATAGGGGTAAAGGTGATACCTTAGATAGAGAAACTACAGAGATATTAAACTGCAAGACCATGTCATGAAAGTTACTGCGAGGGTTATAGCTCAATTGATTAAGAATAGAATTAAACTAGATGAGATACAGTTTGGTTTTGCACCTGGAAGAAGTACCATAGATGCTATCTTCCTAGTGAGATAGCTGCAGGAAAAGTACTTGATCAAAAGTAAGCCATTGTACTTAACCTTCATTGACCTGGAGAAAGCTTTCGACAGAGTTCCCTGCTCTATTATATGGTGGTTTCAAAGGAAGTTAGGAGTTGAGGAGTGGCTTGTTAGAGCTGTACAAGCCATGTACAGTGGTGCTGTCAGTAAGGTGAGAGTTGGTCGTGAATACAGTGATGAATTTAGCATTTGGGTAGGGGTTCACCACTACTCAGTTCTCAGCCTACTCCTATTCATTATAATCCTCCAGGCCATAACAGAGGAATTCAAAACTGGGTGTCCATGGGAACTGCTATTTGCAGATGACCTTCCTCTTATTACAGAATCTTTATCAGAATTGGAGAAGAAATTCCAGGTATGGAAACAAAACCTGGAATCAAAGGGCCTTAAAGTTAACCTAGCAAAGACCAAAGTTGTTAGTAAGGAAGTAGATAAAAGTCTTTTTCTGTCAATTAAATTGCCCTGCTCAATATGTAAGAAAGGGGTTGAAAGAAATTCCATTCACTGCATTCAATGTAAACTAATGACACATAAGAGGTGCAGTGGAATCACGGATAGATTAATAGATAAAGTCGTCTTTGTATGTGGCAGATATGCAGGAACAACAAGCATTAAGAGCATGCGGGATTTAGGTTCACTTAAATGCCCAGGAGTCTCTCTTGAGGTTGTAGATAGTTTCTGTTACCTAGGTGACCAAATTAGTAATGGTGGAGGATGCACTGAAAGTACTGTTTCTAGAATAAGAATAGGGTGGAGGAAGTTATTACCTCTGTTGGCAACAAAAGGCCTCTATCTCAGAATGAAAGGTAGACTGTATGATGCTTGTGTGCAAATGGCTGTACTCCATGCTATTGAAACATGGGCTCTGAATACAGATGTGTAGAGTGGAGAGAAACGAAGGTAGTATGCTCCATTGGATGTGCAACATCAGTGTGCATATACGACAGAGTGCAAATGTATTGAGATGAAAGTTGGGCATAAGAGGAGGCAAATGTAGCATGCAAGAGAGAAGAGTATGTTGGTTTGGACATGGGGTGCATATGAATGAGGACATCTACATAAAGAAGTGCTAATCAATGAAAGTGGATGGTACCCGCAGAAGATGGAGACCCAGGAAGACATGGAAGGAAGTGGTAAGGACTGATCTTAGGATGTTGGGCCTCACAAAGGAAATGATAATGGACTGAGATGTCTTGTGATATGAGGTTCTTGAGAAGACCCACCCATGTCAGCGAAACTGAGTTCCAGAAACGCTGTGTGTCCCACCTACACATAACAAGAAAACTTCTTACACACCCTACTACAACAAACCAAACTACATCTCTACATCTCTTCTCTTCCTCACATTTCATCTTCTATGCACTATGTCTACCTCTCACACCCCAAACCTGTTTTCACAGCCCTGTTTCTCTGTATCATTGCTATCCATTGCCCCACCACCACTCTATATACCCAAGTTTTCACCACTCACAATCCCTCCCCACTCTCAAGTTATGCTTCTGTAGCAATATCCTGCCACTTACATTGTGACCTTTGAACCCCAAGGGTATGCCCTGGCACTTGCCACCATCTATATCTCCCTCTGCCTTTACTCAACTGCTCCATTTATATTCTGATCCCTGTCCCTTGTGAGTGTGCTAGCATGGAAGGCGGACATTAAATGATGATGACAATGATGATGATGACCATTCACATGCTGAAAGCCAGGAGTGAGACAGAAGGTATGAAGTGAGTTCGTTCAACATAGCTTACATTTCTCAAACATGTAACTAAGGTGATTTGTTATGTATGTACATATAAACTTATTATCATCATCATTATCATTTTAACATTCATTTTCCCATGCTTGCATGGGTCAGATGGAATTCGAGGGGGGAAAATTTCCTGCAGCCAGACACAACTCCAGTCATCAACCCCCACTTGTTTCCAAGTAGGGCAATATTCCCCATCATCAGACCTGCTTGCATGTTGATGACATTCATTTACTACTGATGTATGAAGTCAATGCAAAGAGACACACACACACACA
>NC_068990.1:42659382-42662180 GCF_001194135.2 Octopus bimaculoides
AGAAGAAGAAGAAGAAGAAGAAGAAGAAGAAGAAGAAGAAGAAGAAGAAGAAGAAGAAGGAAGAAGAAGAAGACGAAAAATCCTTTCTACTATAGGTACAAGGCCTATAGTAGAAATCCCCTCCCACTAGTGCTCAGCTGGTACTCAACTGAACCTGTGTTCAACTGGTACTGAATGTATTGACCCTGAAAGGATGAAAGGTAAAGCTGACCATGGCAGAATTTGAACTCAGATAATAAAGACAGGTGAATAGAAAGTATTCAATGCCAGGAATTTGAAGGGATATGGATACCTTTTTAATATCAGCTTTCCTCAAACTGTCTCTTTTTCATAAAAAAAAATCGTGTGTTTATTTTAAACTCTGTGATGTTTGAGTCTAGACATCAAAGTTACCAGTAATGCATTCACCACATGAAATTAAAATTGTTGTTATCTAAACATATTTGCCACTAATTTATCATAGCTCATCAGAGGAAAAACTGATTACTGTTTATTCTGCACAGGAAATATGAATGAAATTGCATGTCTTTTGATAAGTCTGGAACATTACTGTAGATCAGTAGTTCTCAGATGGAGTCCATAGGGCCTTTGGGGCTTCATGTAAGATTCTGTTGTTAGAATTTATCTACAATAAACTGGTTTTTCTTCTACAATATGCAAAATATTTTAACAACTTTTTTATACAATTCCTAATAATATTTGATTATAAAATATATAACTAAATTCGACGAATGGCACCCATGCCAACGTCATCTCCTTCATTGGACACGAAACTTGGCTTGCGAAGACCTGTTGAGGCAAGTGAAAGCAAAATCATGATGGCACCTGTGCCCAGCGTCGCCTTTATGGCACTTGTGCCCGTGGCATGTGTAAGGACTTTCGAGCGAGATCATTGCCAGTGCCCCTGGACTGGCTCCTGTGTGGGTGGCACGTAAAATACATCACTTTGAGCATGGCTGTTGCCAGTACCGCATGACTGGCCTTCGTGCTGGTGGCACGTAAAAGCACCCACTACACTCTCGGAGTGGTTGGCATTAGGAAGGGCATCCAGCTGTAGAAACTCTGCCAAATCAGAATGGAGCCTGGTGTAGCCATCTGGTTTCACCAGTCCTCAGTCAAATCGTCCAACCCATGCTAGCATGGAAAGTGGACGTTAAACGATGATGATGATATTACAATTTTAAACCCTTTAGTGTTCTGATTATTCTGTCAAATGTAATGTTTATTCATTTACATTGTTTTGAATTAATCATGTATTATCTCATAGAATTGAGACCTCTATGATATGTTTGTTTATTTTTAGAGTGACATTGTAGGGTTGGTGTGAGAAGCAAGATATGATCACTTTCAACATAAATCAAGTGGAATATTTGGGCTGGATACAGCTGGTTTAAATGCTAAAGCATTAAACAACAAATGGTTATGAGGATCCATCCTAGAAAAAAAAGGAATCAAAGCGGTTTGTGGTTGCGAAACACTGTTGTAGATGATTCTAGATATTAGCATAAAATCTGTTCTCAGGAAAATTGTTGGCTATAAAACAAAACTCACTTTATAATTGTTCCTTATATGTAAGGGAGTAAATTAAAACCCATGGTGTCTTATAAATGAAGAAAACAACAGCTCAAAGAAAATTTTCCAAATAGAGACATCAGCAGAAAAATCAATTGATGGATGAAAATGGTTGAAAACTTTGATTACAAAAGATAAGAAAGGGAAGATTTCTACCCTTTGTGTCCATCTAAAAGACTATTGTTAAAGCTATTCGTGAAACTAAGATTGACATTGTAGTTATTTCTAGTAGGTTAAAGAGAAACTTGCAGCTATTTGATGTTAATAATTAAGAAGCCATTTAAAGACAGAGTAAGTTAAAAAGATAGAATGATGGAATAACACTTTGGTCAGTAAGTGTTATTTCCTGTTTGCTTCTATCTAGAAATCAAAAGAAATGACTGCTATTCCTTTCAAACGTTACTTTTCTCACCTGGACATCAATGCTTTGAAACTGACCTATTTTCCATTACATTTCAGACAGATTCACCAATGAGTTGCTAAAGCAGAAATATCATTATAACAAATATTCTGCTCAATACCATAGCTTTGCTTGTCAGTTGCTTGATCTTAACCACTTGAGCATGTTTCTTAGTGGCTGACAATATGTGCATCTCTGATCATGAGCAGGAGTAGTGGGGGAGCATCATAGCCATGTGTTGAGAGGGACTCTTTGGGGCTTTGAATAAATATTACAAAAGCAAAGTTATCATACTTTCTAAAGGTAAGCAAGCAGGAAATAACAGTTGCTACCCAAGGACAAACATCGTGTTACACAGTGTAATTAATGGGGAGAAAATATTCAGAAAGTTTGGTCTGTGTGTCTTCTTTGTGTGTGGTATGTTTTTGGGATAAAGAGATATGGGAAGATATAGATAAGGAAATTGTTTTGAAATCTCTTAAGAAATATAAGATTTCATGTGCTGTACAGACTTACAAGATAATGCCTTCGAGGATGATGGTGATGATGATGATGATGATGATAATGATGATGATGATGATGATGATAATGATGTAGATAATATTAATGAAGAAACTGCCAGTAATGATAACAATAATAGGAAAGAAGCTTTTGACTACTGAAAGTTATGGATTAATATTTAATAGTTGTAATAACATGTGCTTTTCATTAAAGAGACTTTGGCTTCAAGAGGTGACAGAAAAATATTGGTAAAGGAAAGGCAATGCAAAATCTCTTAAGAGAAATGTGAGATTTCAAGTGCCATGGATGACACAGAAGATTACAT
>NC_068990.1:42663870-42665463 GCF_001194135.2 Octopus bimaculoides
CTGTATACGATATATATATATATTGTATATGATATATATATATATATATATATATATATATATATTGTATATGATACTAGTGAAGGCGCATGGCTCAGTGGTTAGAGCGTTGAGCTTACAATCATGAGGTTGTGAGTTCGAATCCCGGACTGAGTCGTGTGTTGTGTTCTTCAGCAAAACACTTTATTTCACGTTGCTCCAATTCACTCAGCTATAGAAATGAGTTGTGACATCACAGGTGCCAAGCTGTATTGGCCTTTGCCTTTCCCTTAGATAACACTGGTGGTGTGGAGAGGGGAGGCTGGTATTCATGGGCGACTGCTGGTCTTCCATAAACAACCTTGTCCGGACTTGTGCCTGAGAGGGTAACTTTCTAGGTGCAATCCCATGGTCAGTGATGACCGAAGGGGGTCTCAGCATATGATACTGGTATACAGTATTCAATGCAAATATATACCATTCATGACCAACACAGCTTACATTTCAACACTGAACATTTTATTAATCATATATATTAGCAACAGAGGCTATACTAATACCAAGAGGTAATATTTACCCCCACTTAAATATGAATGTTTTGTAAGAACAAACTGTGTACAATACAGTTTGTTCTAACTGAACATTCAGGTTTAAGTCAGAATAACTATTACTTCTCAGTATTAATATTGCATCTGTCACTAATATATTCTTTTTAACATGCTCACATACTAATTGTGACACCAGTGCCTATTCTGGTGTTGTTATTCTATATATCACTGATGGAGAAATTAGTCACTGTTATCTCAAGTAGTCAAGTGTCCATCATTCCATCATTGACAAGACCAAAGAAGGGCAAAATCACAAGATTTGGTGGTCTTGACACTGGAGATGGTGGGGATTTATCCCACTGCCCACCCATTAAAAATAAAAACAAGGATACATTTTCTGCCAAAAGCCAATATGAGAATTTCTCTCATGGTATCTACTACAGTATAGCTTGTTCCAATGCAATATCTGCATTTAAGTGGGGATAAATATGATCTTTTTTATTAATCATATACCAATGAAAGGAAATAATAACAACTACAACAGCAACAACAGTAATAATAATAGGAACAAGGATATTGATTTTGAAAGGAAGAAATCTGTTAATTATATTGGCATCAGTACTTAACTGGAACTTGAATTTATCAACCTTGGAAGGATAAAAGGCAAAGTTGTACTGGGCAAGACATGACCTAAGAAAACAAAGAGAAAAGGTGGGAAAAAAATGCCACAAAGCACTTTATCTGTGGAACAACCATTTCTGTCCATTTTACTGCAATAACAATAATAATAATAATAATAATAATAATAATAATAATAATAATAATGATGATGATGATAATAATAATAATAATAATAATAATAATAATAATAATAATAATAGTATTAATAATAATAATAATAATAATAATAATAATAATAATAATAATAATAATAATAATATCTCTGATCACGAGCAGAAGTAGTGGGGGAGCATCATAGTCATGTGTTGAGAGGAACTCTTTGGGATTTGGATAATTCACCTTTGGAAATATGGGTATTTCATTCAACATCCTCAAACAACCTTTA
>NC_068990.1:42668308-42676022 GCF_001194135.2 Octopus bimaculoides
TATATATATATATATATATATATATATATATATATATATATATATATATGCATATGCATATATATGTGTGTATATATATACATACATATATGTATGTGTGTTTAAATGAATAGAGATAGATACACTTTTGCGTGAATGTCACTTTATGTATGTGTATGTCTTCTGTAGTTTGAAGTTTGTACACATGTGCTTTTGTCTGTGGAGTATCTTTTGCATGTTCAGGGACTATACACATGTGTGTGTGCGCTTATGAGTGTATCTTCTGTTCATGAACAGATGATATACATTTTTGTGTGCGTATATGCGTGTGTCTTTTTCTGTACATTAAAGGATTGAACAAAGTTTTGATATATGAGATCTCATTTTCTTCTTATTGTCCTGTTGTTTAAATAATCTAGAAGAAAATTCTGCTATAGCATAAATATCTTTATCTTGGTTCTTCTTCTGTATTCGATGCAATACAATGCGGTAAGCACCAATTATAGAGTTCCTCGTATTCTTACGGATGGCCTCCTTCAGATGTTCTTGTGTAATTCCTAGCTGGCAAAGGATCCTAATGGTCTCTTGTTCATCTGCTTTTAATTCTGTGAGATTAACAGTGGGACAAAGTCTGTATGGCGGCAAAGCCTTTGGATAGTTTTCCCCTGCTAACCACTCACTGTTCTTAATTTCTTCTATAGTAAATCTGTCCTGAGGTAGAGACCTCAATATTCCTCGAATTAAAAAATGGCAGCTATCAGACACAAACATCGGAATTGCATACATACCATTAAGAATACATTTTTTCATTCTCGTGACATTCTCTGCTCGAAATGGCATGGAACCAGTGACCATGAAATAAAGCAGAATACCCAGCGCCCATATATCAACAAATGTTCCATAATAGATATCGTCTCTGAAGAGCTCTGGTGCAGCATAAGGTGGGGAGCCACAGAAGGTGTTTAGTTCTTGCTGCTCTGATCGACAAATCGTACTGAAACCAAAGTCTCCTACTTTAACAAAGAATGGGGCTGCATAGAAAACATTCTCGGCTTTCAAGTCCCGGTGGATGATATAGTGGCTGTGCTGGAATAGAGAGAACATAGATGAGATTAGTGAAGGTAAAATAGAATCAGATGTGTAGGTAAATACATGTGAGGATTTGAAGGAGTATAAAACAGCAAGAATTAAGAGAGCATGGGATAACTAATAAGTAATCAATGGATCAGGGGATCACATTCAGCCAATGATATTTATTTCTCAGTTAATCCTAACATTTAATTCTCAACAACTGGGATGTCTCTCACCACCAAACTTCTCAACATAGTCATCTTGATACATGAAGGTCATTGAGATGAAGTCAAAACTATGATCCCTTAAAGCACTTGCCACAGTCTGTTTTTACCATCTTCTTTAATACGATTGTCATAAGGGCCACAGAAGGTCTCAATAAGAAGGATGTTCTTTACATCAATTACTGCAGAGATGGCACTTTAAAGCAACTATAGTCCTATATCAAGATACTTGATTAACACATCAGGGAGCAGCTCTTCACTAACAATGCTGCCCCTGTTGCCCAAATAGATTCAGCCCTGCAGTTTATAACTTTTTGAGACAGCTGAATTCTTAATACCAAAAATCAATTTGACAAAGACAGATATCCTCACCCTACCACCTACATCTCAGAAAGATTACTACCTGCCTTGCATCGTCATCAATGAGACAGAGCTGAATACAGTTCACCAGTTCAGTTACCTAGGATACATCATCTTGTCAGATGCTAAGATCTATAAAGATGTTGACAATATACAAGCACAGGCAAACAGTGCATTTGTCAGATTGTATAAAAGAGCCCAGAACATCAAGTATCCAATGAGAATCTCAAAAATCAGCATGTACACAATTTTTGAGAGGAGTTAATGAATTATATTGAGACCAATACTTAACTGATACCTTATCTCATCATCCCAGGAGGGATATAAATAAAAATTGACCTCTGCAGAATTCTGACTTGGAATGTAAAGATATATGACAAAAACTGCAAAGCATTTTTCCAATGATCTAATTATTCTGCCAGCTCATTGCATTGAATAATAATAACGGTAATAGTAGTAGTAGTAGTAATAATAATAATAATAATAATAATAATAATAATAATAATAATAAAATGTTGTTGTTGTTGTTGTGAAAGACTAAAACTATAAAGTTTGTTTATTGATCAACATGAGTATTCCTTGTGATCATAATATCTCGGCAAAAGAATTTGATAAGCTCAGAAAATGTAAAGACTTGCTTGTTGAAATTGAAAACATGTGGTTCCTCAGTACCAGTGAATGTAGAAGCATTAGGAATGATCAAAGAGCACCATCTGAGCGTGATTGTTGCCAGAGCACCAGCTGTCTGGCTTCCATGCCAGTGGCACGTAAAAAGCACCATTTGAGCATGATCGTTACCATGGGCACGTGAAAAGACATTCGAGCAAGTTCATTGCCAGTACCGCTGGACTGGCTCTTGTGCAGGTGGCACGTAAAATACACCATTTCGAGCATGGCCGTTGCCAGTACCTCCTGACTGGCCTTTGTGCTGGTGGCACATAAAAGCACCCACTACACTCTCAGAGTGGTTGGAGTTAGGAAGGGCACCCAGCTGTAGAAACTCTACCAAATCAGATTGGAGCCTGGTGTAGCCATCTGGTTCTCAGTCAAATCGTCCAACCCATGCTAGCATGGAAAGCAGACGTTAAACGATGATGATCATGATGATGATGATCGTTGGCTTACCATCCATGCAAGAATTGCAAAAGATTGTTTTAATTTGTATGTCACACATATTGAGAAGAGCATTGTCGATGTGAGAACGATTATCACCCATGTATGTTTTTTTTTGGGGGTGGGGGCATAACTTAATTTTATTTGGGAAATGAACAATCTGACCTGTTTAGTTTAATGGCCTATCAATGTATACAATGAGTTTCTTTGTCCTAGGTGTCAAGAAGACACTCAGCAAGAAATGGAGACAAAATTGAAAGAAGAAATCATCATCATGATCATAATAATAATAATAATAATAATAATAATAATAATAATAATAATAATAATGATAATAATCCTTTCTACTATAGGCACAAGGCCTGAAATTTTGGGGAGAAGAGGACTAGTCAATTATATCGATCCCAGTGTCTCACTGGTACTTAATTTATCGACCCCGAAAGGATTAGAGGCAAAAATCTACCTCGGTGGAATTTGAACTTAGAACGTAGCGATGGTTGAAACACAGTTAAGCATTTCAACCAGCATGCTAACGATTCTGCTAGCCTGCCACCTTCATTATAATAATAATACTGATAATAATAATAATTATAATAATAATTGGGGTTTGGATAATTCTCCTCTGGAAACATGGGTGCTTAGTTCAACATCCTTAAACAACACTTATTCAGGGACCTTTGAGTGGGATGGGCTACTCGACCTGAAGAAAATTCTAACTGGGCCCCACCTGCAAGGTCATGCATTGTTAATCTTGATATGAGATCACTATGTCACGCACATATGGTTGTGATGCATGTGCTTGGTGTACCCTTATCAGACGGGTAGTCATGATGGGTATACTGGGCTTCGTATATTTTACCCCAGTGTCACTTTGATGGCATGCACTGCTCTCTCACTCAATAATAATAATAATAATGATAATAATAATAATCAATTTCCAGTTTCGGCATAAGGCCAGCAAATTGGTGGGAGAAGTTTAGTCACTTATACTGACCCTTGTACTAGTCTGATATTCTATTTCATTGGCCCTGGAGGAATGAAATGTAAAGCTTATTTTGGCAGGATTTTGACTCAGAGCGTAAAAAGCCAGAAGAAAATGTTGCAATACATTTTGTCTGACACTAACAATTTTACTAATGCGCCACCCTTATTAACAGCAACAACAAAAACAAAATCAATTGCAGCAGAATGAAAAAAAGAAAGAATATATATTGCAACATAGGACAGCCAACTAAACTAATATTTAGCTGAGAGTAGGTGGTCATTAGGTTGGAATTAAATAAAAACTAAGGCTGGTTTTATTTTAACATACACACACATAGTTACACAAAACATATAGTGTGATTGTTGTTGTTGTTGTTGTTGTTGTTTTTCTTGTGTTCCTGTCGTTGTCATAGTAATCTTCTTTGCAGATACTACTATTGTTGCTATGGTTGTGGTGTGCTTGTTGCCATGTTTATTGTTGTTGTTGTTCTGTGTTTTGTAATCGCTGTTCTTGTACTTACTGTTATGGAGGCCATCATCACTGTTGTTGTTGTTGTTGTTGATTATAGTATTATTGTTATTGCTGTTTGTGTGTTGTTTGACTTAAAACAAATCTCAACACAGAAGTAGATCACTTTCCAATAATTTCTAATAGAAAAATTCACTTATCTGTTTCAGATACTATCACAATGGTGGAGGCACAGTGGCTAGTAAGTCACATATATGGCACTCAATGCTACTATGTGTGGCTCTCAAGATAATATTGGATTTCAGCACTACATTTCCTAAAACCCTAAGCCCTAAAGATGCAGGAAGAAAAGTAACTTAGAAATATATATAGAAATATATACAGGGTGTCCCAAAAGTTACTGATGGGTTTCAATTTTTAATAATTTCCTTAACTTCACAAATAAATGCACAAAATGTTGATACAATATAAAGGACATAATAGAAATTAATATGCACAAGTCAAATTTTGCAACACCACTACATCACATAGGAAAAAGGACATCGCTTAAATGGCAGCCATTTTTAGCTTTGCACACCCGTGCTCTTTCCAAAACTTGCCCCATAACATCCTCAAGAATTTCATACAGCACTTCTCTGATTTCTCTATTGATATTCTCCTTCAGTTGCACCAGTCTCACAGGCCCTAAAAATGGTATTTGACCTTTATCTGACCTCACCCTCTCCTAAAAATATTTTTTAGAGCAAAACTAAATCTGTATTCTTAAGTATTGTTTGTTAAGCTATGTTAGATAATATTTCTTTAACATTAATTATTGTCAGATGTACAGCATCAGAGGATTTATTAGGATGTTGATTGATATGTAAATGGATTGACAACAATATATTTTTTTATATTTTAGTGAGGTGAAAAGGCAATGGTCATGACCTTTTACATGGCTCCCAAGACTGGTAGGGAGAAGGAAAGACAGAAAAAAGTATTTTCAAATCGAAAGTCTGGCCTGAATGGTTGCAACAGAATTGAGTTCTCAGCTAAAGACTACTAACATGTCCAGTGGTGGAATTAAACCAGAGATGACTAATTAACTCTACCACCCAAGTAGGAGCTCAGAGCAGTATTTGAGCACAGACAATTGAGAACTAGAACAAATACTGCAAGATAACTGGTCTCACAGTTCTGCCAACTTGCATTCCTGGATCGTTACTGTTTTATCAACTATGAAGGTTAACCTCAGAAAGATTTGAACTCAGAGAATAAAGAACCAAACCAAATAACCAAATCCCATGAGGAATTCCATACCACATCCTGATGATTTTGGCTCTCTGTGACTTTAACTGTAATAAACATGACTGAGACCCAATTAATCTGAATGTTAAATCCTTCTGTTATTGGAAGAACACAGGCCATGTGATTAAGATTCTCCCTTTGCAGCCATGTGATTTGGGGTTCAGTCCCACTATGCATCACCTTGAGCAAGTGTCTTCTGTTATGGCCTCAGGATGACCAATACTTTGTGAATGAATTTGGTTGGCAGAAACTGCATAGAAGCCTGTCATATTTATGTCTGTGTGTGTGTATGATTTGTACTAGTGTTTGTCCCTCTACTGCTTGACAACTGGTGTTGGTTTGTTTACATCCTTGCAACTTAGTGGTTTGGTAATAAAGACCAATAGAATAAGTACCAGACTTTAAAACATATGTACTAGGGTCAGTTTGTTTGACTAAGTCTTTCAAGGCAGTACTCCAGCATGGCCACAGTCAACTGAGTAAAACAAGTAAAAGATGAAAACATATTTATAGTCTAGAAGTTAGATGAAGTAATTAAATATTATAGAAATACATACTCTTTTACTCTTTTACTTGTTTCAGTCATTTGACTGCAGCCATGCTGGAGCACCGCCTTTAGTCGAGCAAACCGACCTCAGGACTTATTCTTTGTAAGCCTAGTACTTATTCTATCGGTCTCTTTTGCCAAACCGGTAAGTTACGGGGACGTAAACACACCAGCATCGGTTGTCAAGCGATGTTGGGGGGACAAACACACATATATATATATACATATATACGATGGGCTTCTTTCAGTTTCCCTCTACCAAATCCACTCACAAGGCTTTGGTCGGACCGAGGCTATAGTAGAAAACATTTGCCCAAGGTGCCACGCAGTGGGACTGAACCCGGAACCATGTGGTTGGTAAGCAAGCTACTTACCACACTGCCACTCCTGTGCCTATATAAAACAATTAGCCTACTTACCTAGCCAGAGATGTGGCATTATTCAAAAACTTAAACAATGTGAAGCGCATTGTAACTAGTGATGTATAACAACATCTGATAGTCTGATCAGTACCATGATACTATGATACAGAACAAATACAAATGAAGACATGCATGTAAATCTTAAACACTGATACCTAGGTATAAATACAAAACCAAACCTATATATTCACATGCATAGATAGGACGGTGTTCATTCTGTTTGGGTCTGGTTTTCAGTCTGACAATAACTTAATCCCATCCTCCCTACCATCTCAGAGACCCTAAAACAGTATTTGACCTCTGTCTAACCTCCCCTTCGCCTAAAAAATACTCTTTAGAACAAAACTAAATCTATATTCTTAAGTATTGCTTGTTAAACTATGTGGTATGGTACATAATTTTTCTTATACATTAATTGCTGTCAGATGGCAATCATTTTCCAGTTGAATAGAATGGATCAACATAAAGTGAAATGCTATGATCAAAAATACAACATGCACCCCAGTCTGGGTATTGAACCCACAGCAGTATGATCATGAGCTGAACATCTCAACCACATGCATACCATGTATACAAACACACAAAACTGAACCTTACCATGTGTTCAACAGCAGAAAGTATCTGAGCAAAGATGAATTTTGCTTCAGGTTCCGTTAGTCGCCCTTCATTCGATAGTTTGGTAAAAAGCTCTCCACCTGGTGCATATTCCATGATCAAATGTACCTTGGCTAGTGTTTCTACAACTTCATATAATCGTATGATATTAGGGTGCCGTAGGTGTTCCATAATTTCAATCTCTCTTGACAACAGGCGCTGAGTTTTCAAATCAAGACGGGTTTTATCCAAAATTTTTATTGCAACTTTTTCTATAAAGATGAACAAATAATAATAATAATAATAATACCAAAAACATATAATGAAAAGAAACATAACAAGTAACTGCAGAATATGTGGCGATGGACAAGAAACAATAAATCATATTATCTCTGGCTGCCCAGTCTTGGCTAAGAAGGAATATATTCACAGACACGACAGAGCTAGGACTTATATACACTGGAAGCTATGCCAACACTATGGAATAACAACAGAAAAAAGATGGTATAAACACACGCCAGAAAAGGTCACAGAAAACGAGAAAGCAACCATACTCTGGGATATGCCAATACACACAGATAGAGAAATTAAGGTTAATAGACCAGATATAATTGTCAAAGATCATGAAGGAAAACATGCTTTCTAATTGATGTATCAATACCAG
>NC_068990.1:42676197-42684824 GCF_001194135.2 Octopus bimaculoides
ATAAAAATAAAACTACTGAATAATAATAATAATAATAATAACAATAATAATAATAATAATAATAATAATAATAATAATAATAATAATAATAATAATGATAATATCAATAACAATGATAATAATGATGATGGTTTCAAATTTTGACTCAAGGCCAGCAATTTCAGGTAGGGGCAAGCTGATTACATCAACCCCAGTGTTCAACTGGTACTTATTTTATTGACCCTGAAAGGATGAAAACAAAGTTTACCCAGTGGCATTTGAACTCAGAACATCAAGATGGTCAAAGTGCCACAAGACATTTTGCCCAGTGCCCTAACCTTTCTACCAGCTCACCACCATAAATAATAATCATTTGAAATTTTTGCCACAAGGGAAGTTTGGGGGAGGTGGGGATGAGTCGATTACATCAGCCTTGATGTTCAACTGGTACTTATTCTATCGACCCCAAAAGGATGAAAGGCAAAGTCAACCTTGGCAGAATTTGAACTCAGAACGTAGTGACAGGCAAAATACTGCTAAGCATTTTGTCCAGTGCAATAACGAATCTGTCAGCTCGCTGCCTTCACCACCATAAATAATAATAACAATAATAATAATAATAATAATAATAATAATAATAATAATAATAATAATAATGATGATGATGATAATAATAATAATAATAATAATAATAATAATAATAATAATAATAATAACAATAATAATGATAATAATAATAATGATAATAGCAATAAGACCTTAAGTAGTTGAGCATGACCCTTAGTGGCTGGTGATATGTGCATCTCTGATCATGAGCAGGAGTAGTAGGAGAGCATTATAGCCATGTGTTGAGAGGAATTCTTTCAGGTTTGAATAATTCACCTCTGGAATCATGGGTATTTTGTTCATCATCCTTATACAACCCTTATTCAAGAACCTTTTGAGAGGGATGGGCTACTCAACCCCCAAAAAATTCTAACTGAGCCCCACCTGCAAGGTCACACACTGTTTACCTTGATATGAGATTACCACGTTGCGCACATATGGTTGTGATGCATGTGCTTGGTGTACCCTTATCAGACGGGTAGTCATGATGGGTATAATGGGCTTTGTATATTTGTACCACAGTGTCACTTTGGTGGCATGCACTGCTCTCTCACAAAATAATAATAAATTGTGGAAAATCATCTGAGACAGTTAGACATATAAGTAGTGGATACTCAAAACTAGCCCTAAAGGAATACAAAAAAACACCATGACAAAGTAGCAGTGCAAATACATTGGAAGTGGTGAAAGAAGTATGGGCTAGAATGTTCCAAGAAGTGGTATGAGCACCAACCTTTATCAGTAGCAGAGAATGATCAGGTGGGATATGATATTATATACAGACAAAAAGCTGCAACAAAACTAACCAGATATCACTTTCCTACTGAAGGTGTCCAAAAAATGGACTTGCATCGACGTAGCTATACTTTCATACTAAAATGTTGTTAAAACACAGGGCAAGAAAGTCGTGAAGTACCAAGACTTAGGATTGGAAGAAAAAAGAATCCATAGAACCTCAAAAGAGAGTCTATTGTGATAGGTGCACTTGGAACCATTTAAAAAAAAAAAGCAATATTCTGGTATCAAAAGATACAAATACCAAACATCTGAGGAAGTAATCAGTTGGCCACAATACTTGGAACAGCTCATGTATTGAGGAAAGTGTTGTGTCTCTAAGATGCAGGATAGAGCTGAGACATGATATAGACATAGGTAAATCAGTTAAATGAATGAATATAAAAGTGATAATAATAATGATGATGCTGATGAGGATGATTTCAAATTTTGGCACATGGCCTGCAAGTCCCAACGACAACAATAATAACAATAACAACAACAACAACAATAATAACCTTTTCTACTATAGGCATAGGCTTCGGAATTTTGGAGGGAAAGGGTCTAGTTGATTATATTGACCCTGGCATTCAATCGTTGTTTATTTTATCCACCCTGAAATGATGACAGGCAAAGTTTGCCTTGGTGGAACTTGAATTCAAAACATAAAGATGGACAAAGTACCACTAAGCATTTTATCCAGCACGCCTACAAGCCTGCCAGCCCACAAGTACCAGTTACGCATTGAGGTCGATATAATCGATTTAATCCGTTTGTCTGTCCTTGTTTGTCCCCTCTGTGTGTAGCCCCTTTTTGGCAGTAAAGAAATAAGATGTTATGTTCCAACACATCAAAAGCAAAATTTTTCCATGTACATGTAAAATGCTACTGCAGATCCAATTTACTATTTTGCTCAAATAGAACACCAAAAGTCTTAGATGGACCCCCAGAGATCATGTGGACCCAGGCTGAGAACCACTACCCTACAGGAACCTGCTTTGCCTGCCTTCCCCAGGTTCAGAATCCTGCGAACTGCATGGCAACCTCAAAAGTGCAGGTGGCATGAAAAAGCACCCATTCCACACTGTAAAGTGGTTGGCTCTAGGAAGGGCAACCAACCATAAAAACAATGCCAAAGCAGACATTAACACCTGATGCAGTCCCTGGATGCTAGAGGAGGAGGAGGCTGACGATGTTGATGACGATGATGATGATGATGATGATGAGGAGGAGGAGGAGGAGGAGGAGGAGGAGGATAGGAGGATGGTGATGATGATGATGATGATGTTGTTGATGTGTCACCTATTTGATGTAAGGCCACCAAATTAAGGACGAGAGAAGGTAGAAGTTTAACAAATTGATTGTTCAATACATGACACATACACACTTCCTTTTATCAAGCTTCAGTAACATGAAACGAAATTTTTTTTTGTTTTCCTTGGCAGGATTTCAGTTGAAATTATAAAGGCACAATTATTTTGTTTCACACTCTACTGATTCTGCCAATCCATATTGGATTTCACTGACAAAAAAAAAAAAAAAAAAAGAGAGAGAGAAAAGCCCGTATATTTTTAGTGTAAGGTGTGAAAAAATGTCTATCAAATTTACCCCCCCTCCCCGTATTTGACAATTACTTTCTGATTTTTGGGGTGGGGAACCCATAAGAATGAAAGACAAAAATTGACCCAGTTGGTAATTAGAATTCAGAACATCAGAGAATGTAACAATTGTCACAAGACATTTTACATTTCACCTGACACTATATAATCTGTATCTCACTGTCATCCAGACATCAGTACTAATAACAGATTTTTTTTAAATCTTCACAAAGCTTCATCACATTTACTAAAAGAGGAAACAGTTGATAAAATTAACCTCAGTACTTACAGCATCAATGTATCCCCACCAGCCCTACATCTCCAGGTGGATATCTAATACTATACATTTTGATAATATACCCACTCTACTGACAGAGATATGAGTGCATCTTTTCCCTGACTTATGGTCTCTTAGACAATTCATATACATATAAAAAACAAACCTGTCTAATGAACAAGAACATGAAACTCTGAGTAACAGTTTTTGTGATATTTTTGCTGCTTTTTAATAAAGTGTATGTGTGTGTGTGTGTGTGTGTGTGTGTGTGTGTGTGTGTGTGTGTGTGTGTATAAAATGTGTATATGTGCTTCTTTGTGTTCATGTGCTTCTTTGTGTTCATGTACACATTCCCCTACTGTACTCCTTGACAACTGATGTTGGTACGTTACTATATAATGATAATAACTTGTTCTTTTTTTTCATTAATCTCAGAAGTCCTGAAAAGAGTTCTAGCAACCTGCCCTTCCTCTGATTAAGATACCAAAACAAAAAAAAAACAAAAACATGGTAGTGGGGCTGAGCCTAAGAGGCAAATTCAATTGTGATGGGATTTGAACTCAGAACATAAAGGAACATCAATCATCATCATCATCAGCAGCAGCAGCATCATCACCATCATCATTGTCATCATCATCAGCATCATTGTTTTACCTTCATTTTTTATGGCATGGTTTCGGTTGGATGGTTCTGCTTCAGCACAATACAGCATCTCACCACATGCTACTAAATATTGATTTCTAACATAGAAACAAAGCCATGCATCGTATTGATCCACAAATTATATTGATCCCAGTACTTACTTATTTATAAATTTTATATTATTATTGATGAGTAACAGCATCAATAGTTACAGTTTCACAAAGTGTCACTCTTTGGTTCATTGCATATAAGACAAGCGAGTGTCAGTAGCTTGGAGCAGAACAAATACCGCAAGGGACTTTGCTTGAAAAACACTGATTTTAGAAAATTACTATTTTTAAATCTCACAGCTATGTATATTCAGCAACAGTACTTTGTAGTAAAGATTGTTAATATGCAATTCTAAACATTTGGCTATATGGTGAGTAAGGTATCATTTTTTTAATAATACCTTTCTTAGCATATAACCAAAAACTTAGAATTGCATATCAACTAGGGGCTAGAATTGAAACATATGTGTAGGCTTTTTCACATTTTTTTTTTGAGTTTTACAGCTTATAACTTATTTGTATTTTTATGTTTTTAAAAATTTTCAACATCTTTATATCATACAAATAAACTGCTGAAACCATGAAGCAGCCTGAATTACAAGAAATTGAAAGAATTTAATTATTTTGTGGCTTACTACATGGATAGTAAACTCATAAGCTAATCCATCACTGTCACAGTTCCTCATGCAATTCAAAATATAAGCCTTCTTTATCTACTCTTTACAAATTTGCATGGAGCATTTTATCTTGTTGGCCAAAAGACTCTGAGAAATAATGTACACAAAGCAACAAAAGAATACATGTATATATATATATATATATATATATGCATATATGGGCACAGGACATCACCAACTGTAAACAACACACAGTACAAAAGCAAGCGAGTTAAATTTAAATACACAAACAATGAGAGGAAAGAAAATTGGAAACAGGACAAGTAACACAAAGAACGACCCTTTATCAGTTGTCGGTTGTCTATCTACAAACCATTTTGAGCATTCAGCGACAATATGAATCTTTGAAGACAGTTGTTCCCATAACTTCCAAAATAACTTTTGGATTTTATGGAAGGTCAAAGTTGGGAACAAAAACAGGACAGTGGAGACATACAAGGAAACCCATCGAAAACAAACATGGAGGGTCGTTAGACCAGAACGAGAGGAAAATAGTGAATGCTGGAAGAAATATTTTCTTTGAAAAGAGGAAAGATAGAAGAGAGGGATGGAAGATGTCCAGTCTTTAGAAGGTCACATAGGAAAAGAAAGATGGTCATGTGAGGAAAAGAAAGTTGGACAATGGTCACATGTGAGCAACGTGAGGCAGAAAAGGAAAAAGAAGGGGAGAGAGAGAGAGAAAGACAGACAGAGAGAGAGAGACAGACAGAGAGAGACAGACATACAGAGACAGAGAGACAGACAGAGACACAGACAGACAGAGAGAGACAGACAGATAGAGAGAGACAGACAGACAGAGAGAGACAGACAGACAGACAGACAGAGACAGACAGACAGACAGACAGAGAGAGAGAGAGAGACAGACAGACAGACAGACAGACAGATAGAAAATGGTGAGGGTGAGAAAAAGGGAATTAGAGAAGGATGGGGAGAAAACAGTATAGTCACATCAAAAAGGTTAAGATAAACTTACTTGGAAATGGATACATGGCATTTATACATACATACATACATACATACATACATACATACCCACTCAGGATTCGCTGTCATACTCAGTGCTCTGAGTTCAAAACCTACTGAGGTTGATTTAGTCTTCAAGGTTAATAAAAACATACCAATCCAGGATGGTAGCTTAATGGAACAATATGAACATTCAACCAGATGCATTGTGGTACTTGTTTTCACTCTTTACAATCTGAGTTCAAATCCTACCATGTCCTACTGAGGTAGTAGACTTAAACCATCACTCAGTTTAACACCAATGCTTTGCACCTTACCTTTAGTGTAGTTCACTCTGTTGCATCATTTGGGCCATGCCTCCAGTTTGAGGATACCTTTCATCAGTCTTGGAAGACTTGCGAAGAGTCAGAAGCTGAAATATGTCCCATACATATTTAAACTAACCAAATATTTGTTTATTTTCCATCACTGCTTTGCACTACTACTTATGTATTTGATCAAACCAGGCAGTCTACTAGCACAAATCAGTAACTAGTATTTACAGATTTATTATGAAGCTAAGGCTTTCTGTCAGCTCAGAATTACCTTTCTTTGGTATCCGCTACTGAAGATGGTAAAAGAGCCAGAAATGTATATCTGGTGGTCCATTTTTCCTTCATGGTAAACTGCAGTGTAATTGTCTTTAGAAGCTGACCCAAATCCATTTCAACTAACCTAAAGTTTAGAAATAATACATTTCTAAATCTCTCAGAGAGATTTATGCAGTAGTGATACGATGAAGTAGTTGTATGCTGTCAACTTAATGTGACAGTTCCCTGAAGGGAATAATACTACTGTTGGTTAGACCTAGGAAGCTGCACATTCCTGAAATGTGTCAAGGCCGACAGGAAGCGGTGCAGCTTCCTAGGTCTAACCAACAGTAGTATTATTCCCTTCAGGGGACTGTCACATTAAGTTGACAGCATACAACTACTTTAACCTAAAGTTTGTTTATTTTTCCATCACAACTTCATGGTACTACTTATTTAACTAAAAAATTTTTTCTGAAATATATGTAGATTGTAGAACTTACCTTTTACCAAAGTATGAATGCCAAGCTTCACTGATGAAAAATTACCACTGCCCAATTCTCCTCGGATCCGATAAAAACCAATCCTCTTTCCAAGTGAAAGTTCTCGGATGAGTTTTGGATTTGTTTCCAAATCTGTGGATATCCTTTCAAATGCTGTCACCCGTCTCTCGGGTGGTTTCTGAATCATTGCAGTTTGCACAGTTTTGTGGTTGTATGACTGAGTTCGACGTGCTGCTGCTACAATAGCAGATGCTGTACTCGGTGGCATTGTTGAAGCTTTAGAATTAACAACAACTAAACTTGGTTCCATGTCTTTTAGGGCCTCGACATGGTTATGGATTTTTTTGGTTTCGACGCTAGTCCTACTGTTGGGCCGCTTTACGGCACCATCCAAAGTAATGTTATCTTGCGGTGGTTGTCTATCAATGATGTTGTTGTTATCATTGCTGTTGCAGCTGCACTTGTTGCTATAAGTATTACTCTTACTCTTGAAAGAAACTTCTGCACACATTGGTTGCACCTGATTGTTGCAACAACTGTTGGTCTTGTTGCAACTGCACATGCTACTACAACTGTTACTACAGCTGCTGCTGCCATTACTGTGACATGTAAACTTCCTCACCCTTGTTGAAGTAGAATTATTATTATTATTATTATTATTATTATTATTATTATTACTATTATTGTTATCATAATTATTAGCAGTAGTAGTAGTATTTGTGTTTGTTTCTGTGGTAGTGGTGGTATTAATTGTAGTTGTACTTGGTGTTGGTGTTGGCGTTGAAGGGGTTATGCACCTTTCTGGTGCAGATTTTGTAAGTGATGCATCTGTCGTTGTATAACTTGCTGCAGACTCGGACAAGTCACACAAATGCTCAACATCGTTGCACGTGCTATACATGTTACTACTGTCACTGTTAGTGTTGTTCTTCTTCCTCATGCTACAACTACTACTACTACTACTACCACCACAATTAGTACCGTTCCCATTAATACTACTACTACAGCTACTACTGCTTACGTTGCTGCTGCGGACACTATTATAGTTACTCTCACCACAACTACTGCTTCCAATACTGTGGTCATTGCCGACATTGTTGTCAGTGTTGTTGCTGTTGTTATTGTCTTTGTTGTTGACGCTGTTGTTGCTTTCGTTGTTGTTGTCGTCATTATTGCACCGACTAACGCTACCGACATTACTGATGTCAATTACATTATTTTGGACATCTTCACTATAACGGTCAGACTCCAGACTTTCATAATTGGAGTTCACACTCTGGACATCTGCAATGTTACCACCACCACCACCACGACCACCACCACCACCGCCACTCCTACCACTATCACCACTCTTACCACTACCACAACTCCTACCACTACCACTATTTCTGACCTCTTCCTTTGGTTCTTGCACACTCCAACCCCTACCACTACCACCACTTCTACCACTACCACAACTCCTACCACTACCACTATTTCTGACCTCTTCCTTTGGTTCTTGCACACTCCAACCCCTACCTCTACCAACAACACTACCACCACCACCACCATTTCCAACGCCACCACCCACAACAACATTACAACTATTCTTAACTCCCCCACCACTACCACTACCACCACTTCTTTCTTTTCCTCTTCTTCCAGCCCCGCCTTCCCCCACTCCACCACCGCCTCTGACCACACTTTGAAGTTTGGCTAACATGATTCAATCTGGTAATTGGTTGAGGTGCTACAAGACCAAGACTGGCCATAGGATGTGTCCAGTGTAACAACAAACCGGACACAGCACCTCTGACAGTCACACCAGCCAGTTCTGCAGCCAGGTGCAGTAATATTGGTTGATATAAGGGTACATATTTGAGGCATGAAGCCACTGTCATCAATAACTAATGATGACCTCAATTATCTGAAATATATACTGAGCTCTTGATAACTATATATACATATACATACACACACACATCTCTCTCTCTCTCTCTCTCTCTCTCT
>NC_068990.1:42684840-42686542 GCF_001194135.2 Octopus bimaculoides
TATATACCTGCTATTTCTTATGCTTTGTTATAAGAGTTTGTGCGAGTAGTTGTGCATGTGCATGAGTGTTTGTGTGTGTGTGCATTTGTGTGTGTGTTTGTGTGTGTTCAAATACACATATATGTGTGTGTCATGCATTCATATGTAACTAAGCTTGCGTATATATTTGTCCACAAGGTTGTGCCATCAGTGCCTCCATATTTACCACAGCAGTTCACAAAACCTGCAATAAAGAAAAACCAGAAAAATATAAATATATATATATATATACACACAGACATGGGCGCTCACAGTAATATATACATAAAATCGTCATCATCATCATTTAATGTCCATTGTCCACACTCTGATAGCTTCTCAAATTTTATGTCAATGATTGTACTCTTCTCTGCACAGTTTTCTGCAAGCACTATGGCAAAGTTTTCATGCACAAAGGCCCACAAGAAACACCATCAAAAATCGACACATTGTCTGTTGTTAAGAGTGTCATAATTCTATCCAGATTGCAATGCCTACACATTTCATCCATTCAAATCAAATCATCAAATCCTTATTACCATGATAAAACTCATTCTTCATTCATATCAACTAAAGAGCAAAAACCCACTTAGGTATATATATATTGTCCCTTCTGTCTGCCTCAGATACATCCTATGTTATAACATACAATAGTAGACTCACTGAACTCAATGTAGAACTTTTTAACCACTTGGAGGAATGCACTGCTGAGCAATGTGTCCCTACCATCTGACTCTCAAGCAAGAAAGATCCCTGTAGAAATGCCAAAGTTCAGGAAGCCTCTGGCAGTTGCAAAACAAAGCTACTGCAACATTTAATGTTGTTACGGTCTCGTCCTTAGCCTTAGCTCAGCAGTACACTGCAAACCTAAAAGCATACATCAAAGATCAAATCAACAGTATAAAAGAAGTAGATGACAACAGGCAAATCAGCACAGCATGGAAAGCTATAGACAACTTGTTTAGCTGAAAATCTAAGCTAGTATGAAAAATAAAGACAAGTAACTCACAAAAATGACTAGCTGACTGGAAATTCCACTTTAAAAAGCTGCTCAACAGCAGTCAACACAACTCCCACAGACAATTTTGTTGTTACACTAATTTTGCCACATTTACACAGCCAGCATCTGATAAGCTATGGAATATTTGAAAAGCACCACAACTGTCACATGATCTAATGCTATGCCTGTTTTGTGCTACAGTAAAATCTATTTTGCTCTGTGGTCTTGAATACTGGTTTCTCACAGTACCCAACAGTGCTCACAAGACAACACATACATTCAAATTCTGCTCAGCGCCTTCAACAATTCTTATACTGACCTCATATCAAACAAGTCACTACATGGATCTTTACTGTCCATCAGCCAGATAATCAAACAAAGACAACAATAATTCACAGGCCACTCATTTTGTCAAACAAGTCACCCTGTCACAGCACTTTTCTTTCTATAACCCCATGGGGATGTTCAAGCCTGGTGGTCAGATCCACATGACATATGTCAATGAATTTATGCAGAACTCAGAACTGTGCCCTGTCTCAGAGCTGGCATGCGTAATGTCATCTCGCATAGCCTGGAGAGAAATTTGCCTTCGACTTGGAGTCAATGTTGACAAGTGATGCAGAATGGGGGGGGGAGGTTGGTGGTGAGGATGATGATGATGAGAAGAAGAAGAAGAAGAAGAAG
>NC_068990.1:42686735-42688379 GCF_001194135.2 Octopus bimaculoides
GGAGGAGGAGGAGGAGGAGGAAGATGGGGGGAAGAAGAAGAAGAAGAAGAAGAAGAAGAAGGAGGAAGATGGGGAAGAAGTAGAAGAAGAAGAAGAAGAAGAAGAAGAAGAAGAAATCAACTTTATTTAGCAGCCATGTCCGGGTTATTATGACTGAATAATCAAATGTGATAGTTGTGCCGGTTAAACATTCAATAATGCAAGACTAGTATTAACATTAAGATGAATATTTAATCTGTACGACTTGTACACCTAATTGTGTGTGTGAGCATGTGCGTTTGTGTGTAGTTAGGATTTATAAATATAGATTGATAGACAGATATTCTATATAAAAACCTCATACACACACTTGTAAATGCATAGACATACCCACCCACACACACAGAGGTAAATATTTTATATGCACAAACACACACACGTATGTGTATGTCTTTATATACATATATGTATACACATACATATACGCATGCATATACACATGTGTATATATAAATTTATCAATCTCTCTCTATCTCTCTTCCCTCCCTCTCTCTCTTTACATACATATGTGTGTGTGTGTGTATACATATGCGCGTGTGTGAGTATGTGTGTATGTATATATATATATATATATATATATATATATATATATATATATATATATATATATTTGTGTGTGTGTGTGTATATATATATATATACATACATACAAGTGCAATAACCAATGGCAGTGATTCCATAAGTAAATAAGTTAACCTAAAGTTTGTATAAATTTATCAATCAACAGACAATAAAACCGTATGAGCAGTAAGGGAGAATAAATTGAAAAAGGAGAGGATAACTAACTCTACATACATAATTTTTGTTTTATGTTTATTTTGTGTATTGTATATTATACTTTATAGTTTATATTTTCCTTTTCTGCATAACAACTATATATCATTGATATAATTGATACTAAGCATTAATAATAGTGCAATATATATGTGTGAGTATGTCTGTGTGTTGTAGCACTGGTACAGAGTGGGAAGGACCATTGATCAAATAAGTATTGAATACAAACGTTGGCTAGAGAGGATATATTTATTATCTATCGGCAGACAGCTTTCTTTGTTTCAGCAAATCTAGCAAAAATATCTAGTCATTCTTGCTAGACATACGGAGATGGACTGAGCAATTGTTTAGACTGATTGCTAACATATTTCACACACACACACACACACACACACACACACACACACACACACACACACACACACACACACACACACACACACACACACAAACACACCTACACACACATGCACACACACGCACGCATATACATTTGTATGTATAGCTATATACATTTATATTTATGTGTATATATACATACACACACATATACATATATATATATATATATATATAACATAAATAATATATAAATATATGCATATATACATACATATATGTACATACCTACATATATATGTATGTATGTGTATATATATATATATATTTACTTGGAGAATGGAGCAACAAATACAAGAAAAAGCATTTTCGTTGGACTAGATAGCCGTTGTTTTATTATGTGGAACTTGTGAAATGAGTCAGTGTGGAGGTTTAGGTTATGTAATGAGTCATTTTGTATATTATGTCTTAGTCACTTACGTACGTTTCGAT
>NC_068990.1:42688763-42691720 GCF_001194135.2 Octopus bimaculoides
TCTATATATATATATATATATATATATATATATTTATAGGAAGTTAATTATATGGCCAGTCATAGAGTGACCAATGGCTTTTGTGAGTTAGAATCCTCCTAGTGGACAACTGGTAAGATTCCAAGAGTTGCAGATGGAAGTGTGGGGCAGAGATTGTGTGGATGTATGTTTGTTTCCATTATAGTGGGCAATGCTGGAAGTGATGTTATCTAAACAGGAATAGCTTACTTTAACATTATGGGAAGTGAAAAATTTATAATATCCATGGGTTCTAGGGAAATGCTAGCTACTTAAGGACAGGAAGCTCTTAGCTATATTAGCAGAAACATCTGGTTTGAATGGAAAATTATAACAGATTATCTTTCTTTTTCTAACTCACTTCAGGTTTGTGGGGGAAGATGGGAGTCCTTGATATATACAAACTTAACAGAAAACAGTATGGAGACAAATGCTTAAATCTAATGCTTAAATATATTAAAATATCAACACTGTTGTGCCTCAGAATAACAAGGTAATGTTTAGGATAGCAGATCAAGTTCAATCAGAGTTCAACCTGTCTCTTAGCTTACATATATATCCCATACGGCAATGTTTCTAATAATAAGTAAATGCAGTTAAGTCAGAATTAAAAGTATGTCACATAGATATAATAACATGCAGAGGAGCAATGATACTCCCTATCATGTTAACCCTATATTTATCTTGTGATAAACAATTATATCAATTAGGAATATAAATCAGAGCTGCACGTATATTTTATGTCTATGTTATTGAAAGATTCTCTTCATTTATTGATAGGAAATTCAGATATAATTTGATCAAAGACTTATTATTCAAATTGTAGACAGACCAAACAGTTTGGCTTTGAGTTGTTTCATAGTATATCACATCTCTCTATCTCTCTCTCTCTCTCTCTCTCTCTCTCTCTCTCTCTCTCTCTCTCTCTTTCTCTATCTGTATACATATGTGTGTGTGTGTATATATAAACACATACACCAACATATAATTTAATATATATGAGTGTGTGTTTGTGTGTGTGTGTGCGTGTGTATATATGTATATATATATAGAGAGAGAGAGAAAGAGAAAGAAAGAGAAGGGGATATATACATATGCACATACAAGCACATGCATATATACAGTGTGCATATGTACACACATATATTAGTGTGTTTGTGTTCGCGCACACACACACATACACATGCATGCACTTACACACATATACCATTCAATGTTATATTCTTAAGATAGTAGGGAAATTTTGCATGATATTTGGTTGCTACATCTTGCAAGTGGAGTTATCCTGTAGATGTTTTCTTATTTGCTTGCTGAATAAGGCATACAATACTGCAAGGGAGAGTTCCACATATGAAATATATATATACGTGATAGTGTCTCATACATTTAATATAGGATGATGAAAAACTTCAATACATATATATTGAATTGACAGCCATTTAAAGGAAGTGATAGAATACCTCACGGTATTAGCTCCAGCCTTGTGCACTCAGAGTTCAAATCCCACTATGACCTGTTTAGATGGTAGAGCTAACCCATTACCCAATGGATTAAGACCAGTACCAAACAATCTGGGTGCAATTTGTTATTGGCTGTCATCATCACCTGACATTCTGGGTGCCACTCTGTTGCAAGCATTTGAGCTAGAACTTCAGTGTGAGGATGTCCTCTTGATCATTCTCACATGCTTTGTAAAGGGTTTTGGGCATTGCATTTCCATCTGCATAAAAATGTGTGCGTGTGTGTATTTATTTCAATGTATCTTCACATTATGGAGGCACGTGGCTTAGTGGTTAGAGTATTGGACTCACGATCATAAGATTGTGGTTTCAATTCCTGGACTAGGCAATGCATTGTGCTCTTGAGCAAAACACTTCATTTCACATTGCTCCAGTCCACTAGGCTGCAGAAATGAGTACCACTAGCAGAGGCAATTTGCTTATTGGTTAGGGTGTTGGATTCTGAACTGTAAGATTGTGGTTTCAATCCCTGGATCAGGTGATTGATTGTTTTCTTGAGCAAAACACTTCATTTCATGTAGCTTCAGTCCACTCAGCTGTAAAAATGAGTTTAGCCTGGAGAGAGATGGGCTCCACCAGGCTTTCTTGCCCTAGATATGCTGCATGACTGTAGTGCCCCAACAACCCCCAAGGGGTTAAGGGATTTGTCAATCTTCACATTAATACCTTTTGGCCAGCAGGTGCACCTGTCTGCACATCCTAAACAATACATCTCACACATCAGCAGTTCTGATGTTTGAAGCTCTATGGAATAAAAAGTACTTTGCAAGAAGACAACATGGATTGGCTTTAGAAAGGGCATCCAATTGTAGAATACTGTCTCAAAAAGCCTTGTCTAACCTGCACAAACACGCAAAAAAAAAAAAAGACATAAATATAAAGTTGATGACAAAAATCATCATTTTAATATTAACTTTTCTATGCTCAAATGGAACAGATGAAATTTGTTGAGTCAGATTTTTCCATGGCGGGATCCTCTTGCCTTAGCCAACCCCCATCTCCATGCAAGGTAAATATTTCCCTCAGTTTTTCAAGCATGAACTGTACAATGACATACACACACACACATGTATATATAATTTTTATGCTAAATCTGAAGCTGAGGGTTTATCACTTGAGTTCCATGCCACTGTGAACTTCGGGTGTCTAACTCATTGTATAGTCATTTAAAATTAAGCAATATACAATTAAATGGGCAATATGAGGTTGAACACTCCTAACGAACTAAGAAACCTATAGAATATGGCACGATATACACATGGATACTCTGGAAGAATACATACCCTGTGTCTGAAGATCACATTG
Source organism: Octopus bimaculoides (assembly GCF_001194135.2). Lineage (NCBI taxonomy): Eukaryota > Metazoa > Mollusca > Cephalopoda > Octopoda > Octopodidae > Octopus > Octopus bimaculoides. The sequence continues at coordinate 42,691,607 of NC_068990.1, forward strand.
GCATAAAACTCAAGTTGTAAGAAATTTTCAGCTTCAGTTTTAATAGAGACCATAACCTTTATAACATGGATTAAGCATTTCTTTCTCATTTGTTCAACATGTAGTAATGTACAC
>NC_068990.1:42692821-42696370 GCF_001194135.2 Octopus bimaculoides
CTTCGTGCAGGTGACACATAAAAGCACCCACTACACTCTCTGAGTGGTTGGCGTTAGGAAGGGCATCCAGCCGTAGAAACTCTGCCAAATTAGATTGGAGCCTGGTGTTGCCATCTGGTTTCACCAGTCCTCAGTCAAATCGTCCAACCCATGCTAGCATGGAAAGCGGACGTTAAACGATGATGATGATGATGATGATCGTTCTGTGAAATTTTCAGATTTTGACTGGAACTGAGGGAGACATCAAAGAGTTAGTTGCTATCTTCTTTTAAAATACAGTGCATATCAAGGATCCACTTTAAAAGTGTTGGTTACTGAATCAAAATGTGCTTCTCTTACAGTTGCTTTCTCTAAAATGTAAGTGTCTTCTGCAATATAGCTTTGTGAAAATTCTAAAATGTGACAGATAAATTAAAGCACTTACAGAGAGCATTACAGTGAAAATGACAAGATATAGAAAGATATAGAGAGCTTTCTGCACCACATAAATGGCAGGTATCTATTCTCTCATTATTACTAGTAGTATTACTCTTACTCTTTACTCTTTTACTTGTTTCAGTCATTTATTTGACTGTGGCCATGCTGGAGCACTGCCTTTATAGTCAAGCAAATCAACCCCAGAGTTTATTCTTTGTAAGCCTTAGTACTTATTCTATCGGTCTCTTTTGCCGAACCGCTTGGTTACGGGGACGTAAACACACCAGCATCGGTTGTGAAGCGATGCTGGGGGGACAAACAGACACACAAACACACACACATACATATATATATATATATATATATACATATACGACAGGTTTCTTCCAGCTTCCGTCTACCAAATCCACTCACAAGGCTTTGGTCAGCCCGAGGCTATAGTAGAAGACACTTGCCCAAGGTGCCACGCAGTGGGACTGAACCCGGGACTATGTGGTTGGTGGTAAGCAAGCTACTTACCACGCAGCCATCCAAGAAAGTGGGATATGGGAATCTTGGATTGAGGAAAACTGAAAGATGTTGTTAGGGCAATTCACAGAAAATTATGGAAAGGAGTCACCATAAGAAAATATGGATTGTATGCCTGCCAGCATGACAAAATGGCCAATTTCATTATTTTCTATGGTCCTCCTCCTCCTCCTGCTTTCTCTGCTTCTATCTTATACCTTTATTCTTCTATAATTTCCTTTTTGAACATTTTGTAGTGGAAATATCAGGTGTCCTACGACCCTAGATGATCTCCCTTCTTAATCATTTTCCCAGCACTTCAATGATTCAGCCAGTCTATCACTCTCAATAAATAGTTGACAAAGGTCATAAAATGTCCTACTTATGGGACATTCTGATGTAATTATTGTTTAAGAATCAATATTCATATATCATAATTACATGTGTAAACGCATTTTTATTCTTTTATTCATTTATTTGTTTCAGTCATTCAACCGTGGCCCTGCTGGAGCACCACCTATAGTTGAAGAAATCAACCCAAGGACTCATTCTTTGTAAGCCTAGTACTTATTCTATCGGTCTCTTTCTGCTGAACTGCTAAGTTATGGGGACATAAACACACCACCATCAGTTGTCAAGCGATGGTAGGGTGACAAACTCAGACACACAAATGCATATATATATATATATATATATGACAGGCTTCTTTCAGTTTCCATCTACTAAATCCACTCTGTGGTTGGGAAGGAAGCTTCTTACTGTACAGCCATAGCTGCACCCAAAAGTGTATATATATAAACACTTAAAAAAGCAACCCACACACAAACGCACCCCCCACACACCCCAATACACTCACAGACTTACAATTATAATGACACATATATCAGGTATATTTGTAAATTTACAAAATTGTACAGAGAAATACTCACAAGACACATCTCACTATTTAACCTACTCTTAGATAAAAAAAAATTCCATGAATATAGACACAGGCATAGCTGTGGGGTAAAAGGTTTGCCTCCCCACCACATGATTCTGGGTGCAGTCCCACTGTGTAGTACCTTGGGCAAGTGTCTTTCACTATAGCCTCAGGTGAACCAAAACCTTCTGGGGAGATTTGGTAAATGAAAACTCAAAGAAGCCTGTTGTATGTGTGTGTGTGTGTGTGTGTGTGTGTGTGTGTGTGTGTGTGTGTGTGTGCATGTGTGTTTAGTCTCTGTTTGTCTCTAACCATCCCTTGACAATAGGTGTTGGTCTGTTTATGGTCCATAGTTCAGTGATTCTGCAGTGGTTCTAATGACTGAGACAAGTAAAAGATAAAAGATAACCTAAGATATTGACAGAAACATTTGTTTATGGTTTATAGTTAAAGTTACTCTACCTTTATTGAAGATCTTATTGTCCTAAAATTCAAGATTTAACCTTTTAACATTAATACCAGCCGTATCATGCTTTGCATATTATACTCATTCAAGGCTCAAACCAGCTAAAAGCAGCCTCTCACATCTCCCCTGCAACATTATTCTAAAAATAAGCAACCACATTACTGAAATCTCAAAGCTATAAGATAATGCATAGTTAATTCAAAACAATGTGAATAAATAAGTATTACATTTAACAGAGTAATTAATACAATCTGACAGGTATTTTGTTGTGAGAACATTTTTACCTGATTTGAAGGCTTTTTGATATGCTGAATCCAAAAATGGAATTCATTTGTCTGGATTTCAAGACACCCAAACACCCCAATCATCAGTGGGTGACATGTGTGGACATTTTGCTCTCCTGGCACAACCAAGTGGATACACCAAATACCCATGTTTTTTTTTTTATTTCTATGTATGTAGGATTGCAGAGCCAGAGAAAAATAAAGGTCACAGCCAACATTAGGGTCTTTCAATGTGGTTGCAGAGCCTTTGGTTCAACTGGGAAAAATCCTCCTACTCCCATTTCATATCAAACTTGGCATTATGAAGCAGTTTCTCAAAGCTCTGGATAAAGATGGACCATGTTTTCACTACATTTGCAGCACATTTCCTGGTCTGAGCAGTGAAAAGTTAAAAGCTGGAGTATTTGATGGGCATCATATCAGAAAATTGGAAAAAGATGGGAATTTTGTAAATTCAATGAATTTCTTTGAGGCAGGAGCATGGAATTCATTTGTAATAATTGTAAAATTCATTTGTAATAATTTCTAGGCAACGAGAAAGCAGCCAACTATGCCATAATACTCTTTTACTCTTTTACTTGTTTCAGCACTTGACTGCAGCCATGCTGGAGCACCGCCTTTAGTCGAGCAAATCGACTCCAGGATTTATTCTTTGTAAGCCTAGTACTTATTCTATCGGTCTCTTTTGCTGAACCACTAAGTTACAGGGACGTAAACACACCAGCATCGGTTGTCATGCGATGTTGGGGGGACAAACACAGACACACAAATATATATATATATATACATATATACAACGGGCTTCTTTCAGTTTCCGTCTACCAAATCCACTCACAAGGCTTTGGTCGGCCCGAGGCTATAGTAGACGACACTTGTCCAAGGTGCCACGCAGTGGGACTGAACCCAGAAGCATGTGGTTGGTAAGCAAGCTACTTACGACACAGCCACTCCTACGC
>NC_068990.1:42698289-42699211 GCF_001194135.2 Octopus bimaculoides
TGTGTACATAGGTACGATTGCATGTACACATATATGTTTATGTCTGCCAGCAAGACTGCATGTGTAGAGAGAAAGAGAGTAAAAAGGTGAGAAGGTGAATTAAAGAGGGAGACAGAGAGAAAGGTAGACTGGTTGATAGACTAGAAATATAAGATTGTATGTTTGTGTATGTGTGAGAGGGAGAGAAAGAGAGAGAAAGACAGAGAGAGAGAGAAAGACAGAGAGAGATGGAACAGAACAAGAAGGCTGCCATATTGATACACAATAAATCTCATTATTATTTCTTGATGTTTGTGAACAATAATTCATTTTATTTCAAACATATTTGATAATAATCAATAATCTCTTCTCAATATTTCTTTTATTTCACAGAGAACTGTGTGGAATTATCCAATATAGGAGATATCAACTGTGGAGTTATCCAATATAAGGTACATTAACTGTGGAATTATCTGATATCGAATATATCATCTGTGTAGTTATCCATTGTAAGATATATACCATGTGTGGAATTACCTGATATGGGAGATATCAGATGAGGAGTTATGGAATATGCCAGTTGTTGGTATATTCCATGTAGAATATGGGAATTGTGGGTATAATTTAATAGCTTCTTTTACATATTATCTTTTATTTGTTTCAGTCATTTGATTGAGTCCATGCTGGGGCACTGCATTGAAGCATTTTGTCAAACAAATCAACAAACCAACCCTAGCACATATTTTTAAGTCTGGTATTTATTCTATCAGTCTCCTTTGCCAAACTGTTAAATTACTGAGACATAAACAAACCAACAATGGTGGTCAAGTGATGGTGATGGAAAGGGGTAAACATACACAAAGACACTCACATTGATATCTGTCTGCCTGCCTGCCTATCTATCCGTCTATATATATATATATATATATATATATATATATAT
>NC_068990.1:42699957-42700936 GCF_001194135.2 Octopus bimaculoides
ACATATATATATATATATATATATACATATATATATATATATATATATACAAGGGGGTACCCAAAAGAAACCGGAATTCTGCAATATTATTTTAGTCACTCAGTTTTGCCTGTTTACACTTTTATCATCTTTGAAGCAATACATTGGTCCAGGCATGTTTTCCACTATTCTAAGCACTGCTAGAACTCTTGCAAATAGATGCCTTTTAATGCTTCTGTCATTTCTTCCTTCTCCTCTTCCACATCTGCAAATTCCACAGCACCAGCTTTCATCACCAGAGATAACCTTGAAGAAAAAGTCTGGGTCAACTTCCAGCTGTTCTTTCAGTTCATATTCAGCCGTGACTACTTTTGATCTTCCGTGAACAAGTGAGGCACAAATTTTGCTGCAACTCTTTTCATTTGCAATTCCTCACTTAAAATTCGTTCACTGGACACACCAGCTCCAGGACATACCAGTCATATCAACAAGTTTGGCAATTGTTCAGTGATGGTCCTCTAAGATCAGTTTGTGAATTTTCATGATGTTTTCATTCGTTCAGGAGGTTGAAAGTCATCCTGAACAATGTTGGTCTTCAAGCAACAAGTGACTATTCCAAAAGTGAGGAAACCACTTATAAATTTGTGTTTGCTCATGGCTGTATCCTTGTAAGCTATTTCATGCATGACAACTGTTTCATCTGCCATTTTCCCCAGCAGTAAAAAAGAATTTCATGGAAGCATGCTGTTCCTTCATTTCAGCTGTCACAAAATTCAACAAACTGGGGAGAAGCACTGCAAAACAGAAATGCATCACATGGCAGTATGACACCATTTGATGCCACCACTCAGCAGACTGATGCCTGAAGGTCACATCAAGTGGCTTCTAGTGGCAGAAGCTTGAACCACAACAGGTTTGTCCTACAGAGAACATATCCAGTTATTTTTGGGTTCCCCTTCAAATATATATATATATATATGTATATATATATATATATATA
>NC_068990.1:42703772-42708558 GCF_001194135.2 Octopus bimaculoides
TGAGATGAGAATAAGCGAAATGAAGAGAAGAAAATTTTGACTATTAGTGTAGAAATGGAGGTGGTCAGATATATAAAATATAAGTAGTTCCAGTTGTTGTTGTTGGCACTCCGTCGCTTACGACGTCGAGGGTTCCAGTAGCTCCGATCAATGGAACAGCCTGCTTGTGAAATTAACGTGCAAGAGGTTGAGCACTCCACAGACACGTGTGCCCTTAACGTAGTTCTTGGGGATATTCAGCGTGACACAGTGTGACAAGGCTGACCCTTTGAATTACAGGCACAACAGAAACAGGAAGTAAGAGTGAGAGAAAGTTGTGGTGAAAGAGTACAGCAGGGTTCGCCACCATCCCCTGCCGGAGCCTTGTGGAGCTTTAGGTGCTTTTGCTCAATAAACACTCACAACGCCCGGTCTGGGAATCGAAACCGCGATCCTATACCACGAGTCCGCTGCCCTAACCACTGGGCCATTGCACCTCCAGTAGTTCCACTATCATACCTCATAGTTATGTATCAGAGAGATAAGATTCAATGATGACTTTATACAGATAGAATGGTACAGAGAACAGAAGAGTGGGGTGAATGGACAGAAGGTGAATGACAGAGGTGTGAGAAGGTATCACAAGGTGGGTAGGAAACGTCTGTGTGTTTTGTGTGTGTATGCACCTGCAATAAATATTTTGTCTTTCTCCATCTCAGGGATGCTCCTTTCTTCCACATGACCCTGTAAATATCCCAGTTAAGAATAAGAATACCTTACCCATGAGTTTTGTAGGAGATAGCACTTTGCCTGAGTTTTGTAGGGTATCCCACCATAAAACATTTCAGAAAATAAACTATGATGAGTAAGATTAATTTTGGGGGATAGAAAACAAAAATCATGCATTAGTGTGGTTATCAATAGATCGTTGGTAACCACATTTAATTCAAAATTAGGAAGAAAGAGAACATTTACGATCAACTGCATCAAAACCTTCAATTGTTCAATAAAGATTATAAATTTGCATCAGTAGATATAACCATTAGTGCAAATGGCAGCAAATTAAATTGGCACAGTCATTAAAGTGTTGGATTAAAATTCCATGTAGTACTTCTATTTTTGACTTTTGCACACTGAGTTCAAATCTGACCATGGTCAACTTAGCCTTTTATCCTTTGTAGGGTCAATAAAAATGTATCAATGAAAGGAGATGGATTAGCAGAACTGTGAGGAAGTTAGGCAAGGTGTCTTGATGTATCTTTCCTACATTGAGACAGAATACCATTTTGACAGTAGCACCTGCAACAACATTGCTGCCATGTTGTATTTGCAGAAATCAGCAGACTTCAGCTTGGATAACTTCAGTTGAGAGGAGAAGAGAGATTTCCATGCATGGGCAATTGACCATCATGTTCAAATAATTTGGTCCAAGCCTCTGCATACATACATAGATGAATGATCACCCCAGATTAACAAAGACCTCCCTATTGATGCACTCGATTATGTTACTAAATGTCTGTCATGTAGTCTGGAAAACTTGGGGGTTTCAAGCAAAGAGAAATACCATATAGCATATTTTTTGCAACTTCTATATGTCAGTGTGACAGTAAAAATCTGCAAATTTTCGTGAAATCCAAAATGTTGTTCTACACTTTTATTTCATTTTTATATAATAAATTTCAGGAATGGAGCCTTGTATCTTTGTTAGAAACCAGTCTCTCCATTATCAGAAAAATTTGAAGAAATGAAAAGAAAAGAGTCCTATATATACATTTATACATACTTAATTATACATGTGTACACATAAATTTTGCACACACACACATACACACACACACTCACATATTTGTATACATGCAACATGCATAAACACACACATACACACATACATACATAGAAAAGAGTAGAAAAGATTATATCTGCAACTATATGTTTAAAGCAGATGCTCTAAATATACATACATACATACATGCATACATGCATGCATACATGCATGCATACATGCATGCATACATACATACATACATACATGAGTACACACACCACTCAAACACATACATTCATACACTAATACAAAGAGTTAACACAGAACATGTCACCCACATCTTAAATAGCTGTCCAAAAGTATCATCATGATATTATCCCCTTTAAATGGTAAGATGTCGTGACCAAAAGAATGTGTAAAGCAATCTGTAGAAAGGATAATCCTAAGGATTAAAATATAAATAGCAACAGTGATTTGAAGGGTGTAATTACTCATAACAGGAAAGAATACTAGTGAATTGCTCCCTTTATGACTTCAATAAAATGCAAGCATAACAGACCAGACATTATGATCAGAGACTAAGTAAATAAAAGGTGCTCAACAGCAGAAATTAGTTGCCCAGCTGATTGCAATATAATATTAACCCGCTACCTACCAGTTATCTCATATGAGATCACTTAAAAATTACAAATTTCGTAATTATCTGTCAATATTTACACATATCTAACCTTTTTACTATATCTACTAGGTATATTTCTCTGATATTCAAATGAGGTTTGCTAATTTTTCATCTAATATCCCGCTTATTTCTATTTAAAATGCTATTTTGAAATGTTATTTTGATCATTCCAGCATGTTTCTAAGGCTGTTTTATGCTAGAAATCAAAGCTTCATAAAAAAAATTCCAGTTATAGAATTATGGGAGGTAATGGGTCAAGGATTATTGGAAAAGAAAACACTTATGCCAAACTAATAAAGAATCTGCAAATAGCATTATATCTACAACTATAAGGAGGTGAGCTGGCAGAAAAGTTTGCACGCCGGGTGAAATGCTTATCATCTGTCTTTATGCTCTGATTACAAATTCTGCCGAGGTCGACTTTGCTTTTCATCCTTCCAGGGTCGATAAATTAAGTACCAGTTGTGTCTAATTGACTGGCCCTTGCCTCCCACAAAATTTCGAGCCTGGTGCCTAGAGTAGAAAAGATTATATCTGTAACTATAATTATTGAGACAGTTGTATGTGTAACTAATTGCCTCAGCACCAGTCTTGAGAGTCTGGACATCACAAAACTAGAATGGACATAGGTCATTAGGAGATTATAGTTACAGGCCATTAATGATATTGAGAAAAATCTGTAAAGCATTCCAGAAGTTTTAGCTTATAATATGTAATAAAGTGTGTGCATACACATGTACAGACATGCCAAGATGTGTGTGTGTGTGTGTGTGCGCGCATGTAGTGCATGTGTGTGTGTAATGTGTGTGTGTGTGTATGCAATGGCATTCATGCTTGCACACATGCATATGTACATATATACATATGTACATATATACATATGTTCGAACATTTTATTTTTCTTATTGGAAATCACATGCCAAAGGGTGGTAACTGACCAACAATAAATCAGGTCACAAGCAACCTCTTAGTTTCTTGATGTTACAAAAGAAAAGGTTAAAAGAAGTCTAATAAGAAGTATTTATTAGCAGTAGTTACCATAAAAAGAATCTCTTATATTGGATTCTGGTGCAAAATGCACTCTTGTTTATGTCACTAGTGGGGATATATATCCCCATCAACTCCAGCACTGAGACCACCAGATCACGTGATTTTGATCTTCCTCGGTCTTATCAAAGATAGACACTCAACTGCTAGAAATATCCCTGCCAGTGATATATAGAAAATCAGTACCAGAACAGCTGCAATTAGCCAGTTAGCTTGTAATAAAACATTCATTAGTACAGAGGCAGTATTAATATACAAAAGGTAATATTTATCCTCATTCAAACATGGGTGTTCTGTTAGAACAAGCTATACTGTGCTAGTTGCCATGAGAGAAAACCGCGCAGGAGTGGCTGTGTGGTAAGTAGCTTGCTTACCAACCACATGGTTCCGGGTTCAATCCCACTGCATGGCACTTTGGGCAAGTGTCTTCTACTATAGCCTCGGGCCGACCAAAGCCTTGTGAGTGGATTTGGTGGACGGAAACTGAAAGAAGCCTGTCGTATATATGTATATGTATATGTGTGTGTGTGTGTTTGTCCCCCCAACATCGCTTGATAACCGATGCTGGTGTGTTTACGTCCCCGTAACTTAGTGGTTCGGCAAAAGAGACCAATCGAATAAGTACTAGGCTTACAAAGAATAAGTCCTGGGGTTGATTTGGAGCTCCAGCATGGCCACAGTCAAATGACTGAAACAAGTAAAAGAGTAAAAGAGTAAAGAGTATATTGGCTTCTGATTATAATGCACACTTTTTATATCACTAACTGGGAGATAAATCCCCACCACTTTCAGTGCCAAGACTACCAAATCATGTGATTTTGACCTTCCTTGGTCTTACTAATGATATCTTCCCACCAGTGACATAATCAAGTGTGCATTTTGCACCAAAAGCCAATATTGGAGTTTCTCTCATGGCATCTACCACAGTACAGTTTGTTCTAACAGATAAATATTACATCTCTAATAAGAAGCAGCCTTAAAAACCATAAAATGATTAACACAAAATTTAAAAGAGTCATAATTATATTTACCTGGGAAACAAGAAAAAGGAAGAGATTTCAATAATATACATGTTTGGGGAAGAAAATTATTTGAACAAAGAGACACTCCATTGAAACAAAGGATGAGAATTAGTTGAAAGGTTAGTCATTTGAGAAGTAACCTTGAGAGGAGATACAAGGAAAGAAAATTTGGCCAAACACTGACCATGGAAGTCCACTCCTCCTCCTCCTCCTCCTCCTCCTCATCATCATCATCATCATCATCATCATCATCATCATCATCATCATCATCATCATTTAACATTCATATTCCAT
>NC_068990.1:42711646-42718888 GCF_001194135.2 Octopus bimaculoides
TATATATATATATATATGTATGTGTGTGCTTGTGTGTCTGTTTGTCCCCGCCCCCAGCATTGCTTGACAACCGGTGCTGGTTTGTTTACGTCCCCGTAACTTAGCGGTTCAGCAAAGAGACCGATAGAATAAGTACTAAGCTTACAAAGAATAAGCTCTGGGGTCGATTTGCTCGACTATAAAGGCGGTGCTCCAGCATGGCCGCAGTCAAATGACTGAAACAAGTAAAAGAGTAAAGCGTATTAGCTCAGTATAGAGACATTAACTAACTTCTGTAACTATTACTTTCTTGTGTGTATGACTTGGTAGAGTGGGCCATATTTTTGCTTATGTTTCAGGAACCCATATAGTCAGGAGCAGATGCAGACATGCACTTGCCCCTTCTACCCCTGACTCAGCAGAACATTCCAGATATGGCTGCTGGGAGAGAGAGAGAGAGAGAGTGTGTGTGTGTGAGAGTGAGAGAGAGGGGGTTACATCAGCACTCAGCTTCTACTCATTACAGCTGAGTAGACTGCATTAACATAATATATCTGTGGGCCCGAGGCTGGAGTGTATATACCTAAGTGTTGTTATACAAGCAATTTACCCCTCCACAACTACAACCATCATTACTACTTTTACAGCCACACTTTCATTACCAACATATCAAGAAAATACTACTGCTACTACTACTGCTGTTACTACTGCTGCTACTACAACTACTACTGCTGCAAGTACACATAAACCACTCTTAGTATGAAATTCCAAGGTGACAAACCATTTCACAAATCTCGCCAATACTCACTTTACACACAAACACATATTCAAATATACAGGCACACACACATACACAAACACACACACACACACACACACACACACTTACATAAACATACACATGCATGCACACACATGCACACACGTGCGCACACGCACACACACATTTATTAATAAATGAACATACAAATGGATTTTAAATTTTGCGAAAATTGTTTCACTGAAAATCCTTATTTAATGTATTAAATAATGTAGGGCATGTGCTTGGGTGCATGGTGAAGTAAGTGAGCGGTTTGATGTGAAGGTGGGGCTAAGACAGGATTGTGTGGTGTCTCTGTGGCTGTTGAATTTATATGTGGATGGTGTGGTGAGAAAGGTGATTGCTAGAACCTTTGGTAAGGGAGCCCAAATAGAGAGAAATGGCAGGTGAGGCAGTTGTTGTTTGCTGATGATACAGCACTGGTGACAGATTCAGAAGAGCAGCTGAGGAGACTGGTAGTAGAGTTTGGAAGAGAGTGTGAGAGAAGGAAACTGAAAGTGAATGTAGCTAAGAGTAAGGTGATGAGATGTTCGAAAGATGGAATGGCTGGTAGGATGGATGTGAGTATAAATGGTGAGATGTTAGAGGAAGTGAGTGTTTTTAAGTATCTGGGATCACGTGATGGGAGATGGGTGGTTGGCAGAGGAGGTGGGATACAAAGTGAGGGAGGGGAGTAAGATACTTGGAGTTTTGAAAGGTATGCTGAGAGATAAAAGGTTGAGTATGAAAGCAAAAAGAGGTGTGTATGAGGGCATGATTGTGCCGACAATGTTACATGGTGCAGAGATGTGGGGGCTGAGAGAGGCAGAAAGGAGGTAACTAGATGTGTTTGAGATGAGATGTCTGAGGGCTATGGTTGGTGTGACACGGATGGACAGGAGGAGGAATGAGGGGGTGCAAAGGCAAGCAGGAATGAGAGAAAAACTAACAATCAAAATGGACAGACGAATGGTGAAGTGGTTTGGCCACATGGAAAGGATGCATGAGGAGCGGATGATAAGGAAGGTCATGAAGGATGAAGTGGTAGGAAGCAGAACCAGAGGAAGACATCGGTTTGCGTGGATGGATGGAGTGAGGAAAGCTTTGGTGGTTAGAGGTGTTGGAGTGACAGAAGCAAGAGGGTTTATAAATGATAGGAAAGTTCAGAGAGTATTTGTGGATAGATGAGTGAATTTGATGTTGCTCAAAGTGGGTATGGAACCAGCATGATGCAGAGGGGGTAAACCGGCATATATTGCCAGGCCCCGCTGCTGATATTGGGGGTTGTGTTCTATGTCTTGAGCTGAGTATAGGATGGGGCTTGCCTCTTTGAGCTGGGAAATAAATGGAATGCCTGGTGTGTGTTTTATTGTGGCTACCCGCTCCTAAAAAAATAGGGAATAGGCCTGGGTATATGTATTTATGTATGTATGTATGTATGTATGTATGTATTTATGTATGTATGTATGTATGTATGCATATATGCATATATGCATGTATGTATTTTTAGATTAGGTTGTAAAATATTTTGAATATTGCCTGATGAGCATGAGAATTGCATAATGCATGACATAATCCAAAATATTGTATTATATTTACATTAAATTATGATTATCACCAAAACAATTGTCACAAAATTTAAAATCCATTCATTTGTTCATTTATTAATATTTTGCACCACATCAAGGTTTCTGCTATTCATTGAATTACTGGTAAACAAATGGAATTGCAAATTACCAAACAACAGTGTCTGGGTTTCATTCACCATTGCTTTCTATGCTGATAATGGATTACTTCAGTGTCCTCTCTGCATGGTTCTTTCTAGCAAATTGGCAGCACACGACATGTTGATGTGCTTCAATTCTTTGTAAATCCTAATAACCAAAATATATAGACATACATGTGTGTGTGTGTGTGTGTGTGTGTGTGTGTGTGTGTGTGTGTGCATGTGTGTGCATGTGTATACACACACAAACACACACTCACACACACAAATACCTCTTATCAAACATTGAAGGATATCTCTCCATGTAGATACCACACATCATTTCTTGTTCACACACTAACCACATATTCCATTTTTCTTTGAGACACAAATTTCTCCACACCTTCTACAACCCGTCCCCTTTGTCTAGAATACACCCTCTCACTCTAAAATCTCTCTCTAAAAGATGGTGTCTAAGCATACATGAACTTCATCCTCCTTGTCTCTCATCTCTTTTATCAAGATCTCAACAATAACAAGTTCCAGAAACTCAAGCTCAAGATCTTCCTGGATTCTCACAAATATGTCTTCCCTCCTCTATTACATTCCACACTCAATTGCACTCAAATCATCAGCACTTCTTTGACCATATCTCTTCTTGTATTGAAAGCATATATCTCATCACCTCTCTCTCTCTCTCTCTTTCTCTCTCCCTCAGAAGTTATCTCTTTTAAGAGCAAAAAACTCAAGCACTACTCACATCAAGAAAACACCATTGTAGCCCTACTAAACTTGAGCAGCATTCACCTAGAGCCCTCACTCACAGTTGCTCCAAATGCTGGGTTTCTTTAGCAATGTTGATCCCCTATAGTGAAAGCATTGTTGTTGGCACTCCGTCGCTTACGACGTCGAGGGTTCCAGTTGATCCGATCAACAGAACAGCCTGCTTGTGAAATTAATGTGCAAGTGGCTGAGCACTCCACAGGCACAGTGTGACAAGGCTGACCCTTTGAATTACAGGCACAACAGAAACAGGAAGTAAGAGTGAGAGAAAGTGGTGGTGGAAGAGTACAGCAGGGTTCACCACCATCGCTTGCCGGAGCCTCGTGGAGCTTTAGGTGTTTTTGCTCAATAAACACTCACAACGCCCGGTCTGGGAATCGAAACTGCGATCCTATGACTGCGAGTTCGCTGCCCTGACCACTGGGCCATTGCGCCTCCACAGTGAAAGCATATCCTTAGCATAACTAAGACACATCCCAATGATTGGTCCTTCTCTTCAAAGTAAGAAAATATTTCACGCCCAAAGGACACTGATACAAAGTCTAAGTGGGGTTCACATTAGAGTTCTACTCCCACACAGACATCCTGGACCTCATCTGAAGAAGGGCCACTCATTTGAATTCAATAATTAAAGACATTCTCCAGTCACTCACCTACAAGCATGCTGTTTCCTCTCTCTCTCTCTCTGTTATTTCTACCACTCCTATAATGGCATGTTTCTCAGAGCTGGCTTGTCTTATACCCTGCCTGTACTCATGCACCCCTGACACTTCATTTTTTACACATATTGTCACCCTTGGGTGCAACTAATCTCTTCAGTCCCATAAAAACCACTATGACTAATCATTTCTCCCAGAATAATGGTCCCATGGAATTTTTTGTCCCTATTCATGTCTTTCCTGCACTTGTTAAATCTACAACAGTTTAAACGAAATATTATTGGTATCAAGCTCACCATCGTCTGAAGGGTTTGCCAAAGTCATGGCAATGCCACTTCCTCTAGACTCAACAAGTAGAAAGAAATATCCACGTATGCACATACACCACATGTATACATACACAGAAGCGCATGTGCACACACACACACACATATACACACACACATACATACACATCACTGTTACCATCACCACCACCATCACTTCTACTTACAATATAAAACCATATTTTCCTCTCCAGTTATTTATTACATTAAGCAGTTAATACTTTTATCCAGATCTGTCTGTTTGTCCTTCTTTACTTCCTCCTCCTCCTTCTCCTCCTCCTCCGCCTCATCCTGGCTCCTGTGGCATTACTGTCTCTATGTCTGAGGTGGAAGCTGAGCTTGCAGTGATGGCTATAATGATGGTAGAGGCAGTGGTGGTGGTGGTGGTGATGGCTGTTTCTGGTTAAGCTTATTTTATCCTAGACTTCTAGATACACACCACACAGCAACTAAAGACAGGTCTACAAATTTGAACCATTCTACAGAGATCTGCCAAATTAGGTTAATAGGTTTATATGTCCCCTCCCACCAATTTCTCTATCTTTCACTCTCTCTCACCCTCCTTCTTCCTCTCTCTCTCTCTCTCTCTCCCTCTCTGTCTTTCTCTCTCTCTCTCTCATTCTTCCTTCCTCCTCTTCCTTACCATTGTTTCTTTCCTTCAGAGGTTCTCTGCAGAACTATTGAGGATTCATCAATAAATTATCTGCCATGAACTCAGACAAACAGTATTAAGAAAAATGGAACATCTCAAGCAGAAGCACAAATTGCTGTTTGTGTGTGTTGTGGAAGCATACACATATATGGTTACACACACACACACACACACACACACACACATACACACACAACACACACACACTCACACACATATACACACATACACATACACGTGTGCGCATATGTACATACATGCATGAGCATAACACACACATATATTTGTATGATGTGCATATACACAAACAGATAAATACATATGAGTGTATGCATATTTTGATCTATCTATCTATCTATCTATCTATCTATCTATCCATATAACATGGGTCATACATTAGCGTGTGTGTATATAAAAAAGAGTGAGATAAAGAGACCAATGGCATAAGTAAAATATAAATTTATATATGCCATGGGTCTCTTTATCTCATTCTTTTATATATATATATATATATATATATACTAGCAGTATAACCCTATACAGACGTGGAGATGGGAAAGAATAATAATTATAATTTTTATACATTGTTCCATCTGGAAAATGCATATTTGGCGCAGTGGTTACACCTTGGAATTTTCTTATCATGTTTGTTTACCAGATTTTCGTTACTCAACAGTATACTCAATGCTTCCTCAAGGCAAAGGTCACATTTGTTGGATAGCAAATTACATGGGTGTGCGTTTTTTTTATTTTTGAACATTCCATTTGGTATTTAATTTTTGATTATTTCAGTCCCCATACGAGGTCTGCCAGTGTGATCACATGTCGTCTATTTATCTTTTGGAATGACGAGATGTGGTTTTGATAACGGGCTTTGAATTGGTTTTCTGTGGCACCTGTGTACATGTATCTATGTTGGAATGTAGAGATTACGCATTTATATACTATGTTCTTTTGGATGCATTGGTTCAAGAGCAGACAGGTGGATTTTCTACAATATATATATATATATATATATATATATATATATATATATATATATATATATATATGTATGTATGTCAGGTCATTCCATAAATAATGTCCAGATTTTAAATAAGGAAAACAAGTGATCAAATCTTACTGCTTAATGAAACTTAGTAATCAATATAGTTCCCATGATTATCTATGACATCTTTCCATCTACTTGTAAGTTTTTCCATCTCATTAATGAAAAACTCTTTTGGTTTTGAAGAGAAGAACTCAGTTTTGGCTTCTTCACTTGTTTTGAGAGTTAATCTGTCCAAATGATTCTGTAAACCACGGAACAAATGGTAATCTGAAAAAGCAAGGTGTGGGGAATAAGGCAGGTGAACTATTTTTCTCCCAGCCAAGTTTTTCGATCTTCTGTGATGTGATCTTTAACGTGTGAGGTCTTGCATTGTCCTGATGAAACACTACTCCATTTCTATTCACTAAAGTAGGCCATTTTCCCTTCAAAGCAGTATTTAAACGCTATAACTGCTTACAGTAGATTTGAGCATTGGTTGTTGCATTAATTGGTAGCCACTCAAGATGTATGACTCCTTTACAATCCCAACAAACAGAGAGAAGAACTTTCTTTACATGGAATTCCCTTTTCAGTTGTGGTTGGGCCTTTTGCCTTTCACCAAGCCAATGACTACAATGCTTAACATTTTGATAAAATACCCATCACCAGCCATCAGTCTGTCCAAAAAGAAGAAAAGAGCAGATGTCCACTTGGGATTTTCAAGATTTGCAGCTGGCTTTAGACAAATCATGAGGTACTCATTTTTTGAGTTTTGGAACCTTTCCAAGCTGTTGAAGATAGCAGTGAACAGTTGTACAGCTTGAATGAAGCTTGCTTGCCAATTCTTCAACTGAAACTGCATGATCTTTTTCAAGTTCTGCCAAAAGGAGCTTGACATCAAACTCAATTGAACGTTCTGTTTGGGCCTTATTTTCAAGGCTGAAATTGCCACTTCTGAATTTTACAAACCATCTTCTGCAAGTTCTTTCATTCAGGTCCTCTTCTCCATAAGCTGAGTGAATATTTCGAGTTTCTTCAGCTGTAGAGTTCCCTTTACTAAACCCATAAAGCATTATGTGCCTCGAATGCTCCTTAGACACTTTCATATTTGAAGAGTTATAATTAGTGAAATTTCAATTAGATTATCCTGCAGAATGAAAGTGAATTTGTTTAACTATGTCCTAATACATATAAATATTACTTGATGCCATTAGACATGCTAAAATACTGTTAAAGTGTTTAGAAATTGAAAATATAGAAGTCCAGTCATTACTTATGGGATGACCTGGTACATATATATATATATATA
>NC_068990.1:42719172-42722836 GCF_001194135.2 Octopus bimaculoides
ATATATGCATACATATATAAATTGAAATAAACAGAAAAGACCAAGGTGGCAATTGATGTCATCTTTTATCTTTTACTTGTTTCATTTAATGAACTGTGGCTATGCTGGAGCACTGCCTTGTAGGGTTTTTAGCCAAATGAACCATCCTTAGTTGTCAAGTGGTGGAGTGGGAAAAATACAAACACACACACACACACGCACGTACAAATATAGGTATATGACAGACTTCCACACAAATTCTGTCTACTAAATTCACACACAAAGCATTGACCAGCTCAGGACTATAGTAGAAAACACACGCCCAAGGTGCTACACAGTGGGCCTGAACCTGAAACCACATGGTTTCAAAGCAGACTTCTTAACCACACAGCTATGCATGTACCTACATGTTATTATTGATATTTAGGCTCACATCAAACCTCACCTGAAGTTTTATTAATTTGACTTATAATCAAAGGTATTATTATAATTATTATTAGTATAGTTGTGATCATTTCATAAAGTGAACAATCAAATCATTACGCAGGTATAATCCTTCATCTATCTTGCATCTTTGGTCACAGAAAATGCACGATGTGTGAAGGAGATTAAAAGATGAATAGTTCTGACCAAATCTGTGTTCCCAAAATTGTATAACATCTTGGAAAATTGTATTGTGAACATCAAGGCCAAGATCTGTATATTGAGCTGCTATGTCTACCCTGTGTTAATGTATGGAAGTGAGGCATGGTATTTAACATCAGAAATGGAAAGGTTCTAGGAGAGCTGTGAAATATGGTTCTTGAGAATATTGAAGATAAAGAGTCTAATGAAAAGGTAATGACCTGGACTGCTGTAAATGGGAAAATACTTCATGAGATAAGGGCCAAGTAACTGAGATTTCTTGGTCATGTGATGAGGAAAGATGGCCTGGGGAATTTAGCTATTACCAGAAATATTGAAAGGAAAAGATGCAGAAGAAGGAGAGGGTTTATACAGATGTCAAAATTGATGAACTGGTTGGAAGAAAAAGGCATTAAACAGCAGGAAATGAAATGTTGTAGAAAACAAAGAACAGAGAATTGTGGCGAACATGATCGCCTATGTCCTACATTGTGGACATGACACCTCAAGAAGAAGAAGAAGATCATTTCATATTTGTTGTTTTTAAAACATAGTATACCCCGGCTACATCAACTAATTTGTCTTCCATTTTTAAAGACAATATGCCATGATTTGAGAGAGATTTAGCGACTAATATTAGCGGATCTGTGTTGTAGAGATATTGGAAATATCTGGTGAAGCAGAATATATGCTAGTCATATCAACAGTGATTTAGTGATTTAGTTAATACAAGGGTGTATTATTGTCACTGACCGGTTGTTGCAGCAATGTCATCGGCCACTACAAGGGCAAATGAGACACTCTAACATGGAGCAACAACTTTTGTAACTTTGTACTTTATTTTATAGAATTTATGCACAAAGTCATGAAAGTAGCTGAAGGATTTATATTAGAGCTAATCAGGAAGACAATTAGTGTACATAAGATGCAGTGTGGGTTTGTATCAGGATAAAATGGGAAGCTTCTGATGTCTTCTTTCCTGTGAGAAAACTACAGCTGGTGTTATTAGCTAAAAGGAAGCCTCTATGCTTAACATTATTTGACTTAAAGAAAGCTTTTGATTACCTCACTCTCAGGACTCTTGATTACTAAGAAAACTATGGATAGATGAATGGCTTATGAGATCCATGCATATGAGATCCAGTAAATGTTTGTGATTTGCTCAATGAGGAATTTAGCATGCAAATAGTTGTCCATCAAGAATCACTCCTCATGCCACTCCTGTTTATTACAATAATCCTAGCCATAAAATGATTTCAAATTTGTCTGTTTGTGGGAACCCCTGTATGTTGAAGATGTGGTTTCATGGCCAAATAAAAGAATTAAAGGTAAGATCCAAATGCAGAAGTGAGTGTAGGGTTGAGAAAGCTAAACATATACTTCAAAATGGCAAACATATTAATTAGCAAATTGAATGCAGAATATCATAGCCATATGAAAAGAGGTCATGTTCAATATATAGAAAAAGGAAAATTAAGTAAGAGTGCTATTCTATGTATACAATACATGTCAAGGGTACATGGCCTACTGGCTCGGGTGTTGCACTCCTGGTTGCAAGCTCATGATTTCACTTCCTGAAGTAGGTGATGCATTGTGTTCTTGAGCAAAACGCTTCATCTCACATTACTCTGCAGTCATATCAACACCTGACATGTGTCACCCTGTGCATCTATTCAAGCAACATCGATTTGATATAAGAAGTGAGCTGATTTCCTGCTCAAACATTCAATCTCTAAACAAATCAAATTACTCAGCAAGACATTGCAGAACAATCTTCCTTGGACTATGAGGGACTACCATCATCATGCAATACATACTCTGTGAATACTAAAGATGTGGTAGAATCAAAGGTAAACTGATAGAGAAGGACTTCATATGTTGTATATGCACAAGAACAGTTAGTTTCCAGAATGTCATGATATATGAAGGGGTGCTGAACAGTTCCTGGCTTTGGGTAAAAGAAAATACAGGATGGTCAGTTAAAAATGATTTTATTCAACATATTCCCCACTCAGATCCACACACTTATTGTAGTGGTCCTTCAGTTTTTGTAATCTCTGTAAAAGAACTTGGAAGGTTGGCCTACAACCAGGCTTTTCACGATACCCTTAAAGCTAGGATCTTTCCAGCACTCCCTCGGATATAGATATGTGTGTGTGTGTGTGTGTGTGTGTGTGTGTGTGTGTGTGTGTGTGTGTGTGTGTGCGTATGTGTGTGCATTCTATCTGAATAGCCTGTTATTGTGGAGCAATTTTTACAATAAAGTATCTTATATAAATTTTTGTTTATTCCATGTCAGACAATGCCTTCTCCGACAGATAGGCCTCTTGATCAGGACAGATTTGTGCAATTTTTCGCCAAAAAACTTCATTGCAAATTTTTTTCTTTTTTAAATTATTTACATGTCTGTTCGACCATCATGAATTCCTCCTCCTAATGATTTTACTTCCATTTTGTGATAGACAGTTATCATGTAGAGAATGCCAGCTTCCAAATCCTGCTTTCTGATTAGGTAAAAATGATTAAACTTTAAACCTCAGTAACATTTTCCAGCAATTTTTCTGGAACAAATAAATAACAAAATTGGATTTTATGTGGAAAATACCAAATTTGAAAATGTTGATTTAATCTTAATCTCACAATAAGTGAAAGCAACAGGGAAGACCCTACAAAAGTAGAGGCAGACAGTTATAGGACCACACACACACACACACACACACACACACACATTTACAAACGTACACACAAGTAATCACAAGTCTAAAATGGTATATAGTAGAGATATGTATGTATGTACGTACATATGCATGTAGATATGTGTGTGTGTGTGTGTGTGTCTGTGTGCAAATGTTTCCTTGCGATGGAAAACAGAAAAACCACCTTAAAGCTATCTATTCTTCACACCTACCTTTTTCCCTTTCCTGGGCATTTTAAAAGTTACTTATGTGCATGTGTGTGTGTGTGTGTGTGTGTGTGTGTGTGTGTGTGTGTGTGTGTGTGTGTGCATGTGTATGCATGTATATATGTATTTATGAAAGAATGTATGCACCTTTGCAATGTT
>NC_068990.1:42723305-42725784 GCF_001194135.2 Octopus bimaculoides
GTGTGTGTGTGTGTGTGTGTGTGTGTGTGTGTGTGTGTGTGTGTGTGTGTGTGTCTGTGTGTTTGTGTGTCTGTATATCTGTGTGTGTTTGTGTCTGTGTCTCCTTGTTTTGACATCACATAAATTACTGTAAACAAACATCACCATCATTTAAAGTTATGGTTTAACCAAGCTGTTGTTTTATTTACAGTTAGTAAACACAGACAAAACAAAGAGAAAATAAAAATCACTCACATAAAACACACAGATATACATATACAAGCATATTACAGGTCTCTTCAGTTTCTATCTACCACTTAGAAGTAATAGGAACGTATGTTGGCTATTTTGTGGTCGCAGTATCTTGTCCTTCAGATCTGGCTGTAAATCCCATCTGATATTAATCACATTCATATTACATTGTGGCCTTCATCATTTGATTTTTTTAGTGAGTTTGTTTACATTTTTGCAGATTAAATAGGTATAAATTGATCGGTGAGGTGATGATTAAGTTTAAAATTGAGCTTCATCATTTAAATAGCATTAACATTATTACTTCACCCCTACCTCTTTCTCTTTTTCTTACTCTCTCTCTCTCTCTCTCTCTCTCTCTCTCTCTCTCTTTCTCTCCCTCTGTTTCAGTCTGAAGTCATCAGCCTCTCGCCTCACTTCTCTCTCTATCTTATTGAAATTATCATTTTCCAAATTCACCTCTTACTAAAGTCATCATATCACCTCGCTTTTCACTTTATATACTCATCATCCTGTCACTTCACCTCTCTCCTCCCTCCATTCTTCCCCTCTCTAATATCATCAGTCATAATAACTTCAATATATTTGCCTCCACTTGGCTATTGCATACTTCTGAGATCAATGCCTCTGGCAAAGAATCCCAATAATTTACCATTCTGAAATGTCTGCATAAGTTAATATCATCACCTACTCATAATCCTTAGGAACACATCAATTCTATAATTATTTTTAATCTCTTTCTTGGCTTCAAACTCATCCCTCAGCTCCATTTTCACAGTCTCTACAAACATTAGATAGCGTGACTAGTTCTTAATCAAGACAATCCCTCTCACATATTCCTACTGCACCACACACCCCACACCTGAACCTTCTGCTGCTTCAAACCAGTTAACAGATTGGAACTCCACCAGATTTATATCAGTTATTCCTGAAGAGCAAAGGTGTTTCATTCCCATCCCACTGGGGACAGCTTATCAAGGGACAGAACCCAACCTTTTATGTATGCCCCTTCACATCCCTCACAGCTAAATCCCATAACTCCCAAATGCTTCACTCACAGCTGTGCCATAGAAATGGTATATACAAAGAACAGGGCTTGCAATATGCAGAACAGAACTTACATGAGGAAGTCTTGTTCTTTGCAGGTATCATTTCTATGGAAGAGGTCACAAGTAATCACCAACTAAGAAACATTGAAGCACCATAGCAACATTGGCAAGACACTAATTAGGAAAGTAAAGAATGTCTTTGGCCACATGTATAATCTTTAGACTTTCCTGTCTCACAAAAACTCTTCTCTTGGTCAAATGTTTACCGCTATGGGGGCCTTACATATATATATATATATATATACACACACTAGCAATGCATCCCAGCATTGTCTGAGTGTTGTGACCTACAGCCACATTGTATTATTTGTTCCTTTCTTATGGGCAGAATCAACACAGCTGATATATAGTGAACTGGATTACTGGTGTAATGGAAATTATTGTTTCTTTAAAAGTGAAGATGGTGGGGTACAATTTGCATGAGTTTGCATGAAAGTGCTGTCTGTTCTTAAGAAAGATTATAAACTATGTATAGTTTCATCGTATAAAAGGAGGTTAATACAATTTTGCTCAGAAATCACATTTTCAAAATTTTACTTTCCCCCTGTCCCCACCGCAATCTCTTAATTTGTACCTCATTTTGAACTTTTTTTTTTATCCACATAGATAAATACAGAGATTACGAACCTGGGAAATATACATCTTTTTTTAAAGTTTAATTTTTCTAAAAGAAATACTCAATACCCCTTCCCCCATCTCACCCACCCATCACCTACTCACTTTCAAAAAGCTAAAATCTCCTAATATTTCACTTATGTCTGATGTTTCACATATGCATAGAATTGAACTGAAATAGCAGATGTAAAAAATACCAGAGCACCGCCAGAAAACCCGACATGCTAGAAACAACAGGTAAACGACATTATTTCTGAAGAAACTTCCCATCTTTCTAAAAAGCTAAAAGTGAAATATTGTAAGTCTGTAGCTTTCTGAAAGTGGTGAGGTGATAGGTGGCTGTTTGGGAAGGAGATTTTAGTGTTTCTTTAAGAAAAAAAAAGGAAGAAGAAAATTCTTAAAGATTCATATTCTCTATTTTTTTTCTGTGGATCACCAAGTAAAAATTTGAAAAAAAGTTTAAAAAATGAAGAAATTAAGGTGGGGAGGGAGAAAATGAAAATATTGACATGTTTTTTGGGTGA
>NC_068990.1:42726150-42736520 GCF_001194135.2 Octopus bimaculoides
TGTGTGTGTGTGTGTGTGTGTGCCAAAGGAAGTTATTTTATGGCATTCTTTCATTTGAAGCAGCACAGTTGTCAACTTGATTATATGGTTGATCATATGGGATCATATGGTTGTTCATTGATTTCTGTAAAAATGTTTTATTTCTTTATGCTTTGAAGAGAGTAGAAATTAAAAGAGGGGAGAAAGAGAAAAGGCAAAATTTGCTTAGAGGTGAGAGCAGAAAGTGAAAGAGAAGAGAAAGTGAAAGGCATATGTATGTGTATATGAAATGGATGTTCAAACGGAACAAATGCAGATTTGTTGTTAGCAACAGCATCAAAGCTAAGCAAACAGAGAGAAGAGAGCTTCATTTGATCCAATGTGCTCAACAAGGACAGATGACAGAATGGGAAGAACACATTGTTGAGAGAAAAATAAGTTGGAATGAGATATGGAGGTGGACTACATCATGTCTAAGTTTTCTGATTCATTCATCCTACAGTGTTTTAACATTGCCTACAAATCTAGTGAGATAGAATGATATAAGCAGATGTGGAAAAGTCAGAATACTGAAACATATTCTTTCCAATTGTTCACTGGCATTGAATAGGTATGCATAGAGGCACAATTTGGTTCCTAAGGTTATCTTCAATGCTATAAAAAACCAAATTGATCTCATTAACAGTGGCAAAAAAACCATTGAAAGAACTAACCAGAGATTTCATTATCTTCGTGCACTCAGGACAGCAGATCTGTTTGAAGAAGAAACTTCCTGTGAGTGATGAAAAGTGGAATGGCTATTGGGAGGTGGCTGCAGATTTACCTGGCTGCCAAGAATTCTTTCCCATCCCAGTTTCAAAGAAACCGGATATCATAATATGATGTGAAAGAAATAAAGTGGTAAATCTAGTCAAGTTAACAATTCCATATGAAGATAACATGGATGCTGCTCAGGCTCAAAAGATTGACTGTTATGTAAACCTCCTCAAGGAATGTGAAGAGGCAGGTTGAACCCGGAACCATATGGCTGGAAAGCGAGCTACTTACCACACAGCCACTCCTGCACTTAATGTTTTGTTAAAATTGCTGTTTTTTTTTTTTTCAGATATCATCAGAAAAAGGTAATTAACATTCATTAAAATGACAGATCTATCAAACTCTCAAAGAGGTCGAATTGTTGGTTCTCATATGGTAGGCACTAGCATAATGAAAGCAGCTGAAATGTTTGCTGTATCAAGAAGTACTGTCTCGAAAGTAATGACAGTCTTTGAGAAAGAGGGAAAAACCTCATTGAAACAAAACTCCAGAAGAAAACCAAAACTTTCAGATAGGGACCATCAGACTCTTATGCAAATTGTTAGAAAGGATCACAAAAGTACAGCTCCCAAAATGACTGCAGAATTTAATGACCACCTCGAGAACCCAGTTTCCACAAAAAGTGTTCGCCAAGGGGAAGGTGCATCTTTGTATGAAAAATGTTTTGAAAACTCCTTTTCTTTACACCCCCTCCCTCATCCCCAGACCTATTTTGGTCAATTATTTTTAGCATTTCAAAACCATGGAAAGAGCATTTTTGGTAGAAAATAAAAAATATCGATAATATTTTCAGAGGAAAAAGTGAGTGATTTTAGGGTGATTTGGCTGTTGTTTCTAGCACATCCAAAGACAACCCTCCTCATTTCTTTATCACTCTTGCATGTATATATGCTATAAAGAAAAAAATTTGAGAAATTATGAATTTTTAGCAACCTCACTCCTTGCCCCCGAATGTTTCTGTTTAGAAATTAAAATACTGGAGCGCCTGAGAAGGTCATTGCTGGCATTTATCCACAGTGATTTTAAAAAATTATGGAGATGTACTTGCATAACAAGTGACTTGATCTGAAATCGTGTGCTGAAACAAAAAACAATTGCAGCATAGAAGATGCTTGTAAGCCATTCAAGAACACACAAAATCCATTAGTTTCACAGCACTACTTAAATACAGAGGTCCAGATCATCTACGTAACAATATGAAGGGGAGCGTTAGTTTTAGAGTTAGTCTTTAGGATTACGGTATCATTACATGTCCACACAGTGTGCATTTAGAATGTTTTGTACGTAACACCTGTATTTAAGTAGTACCTCTGTATGTAAGTAGTACCGTTAAAGGACCTCTGTATTTAAGTAGTACCAGTTTAATTTCAACTTTAAAATTTCATTTGTATCAAAATATTTTTGTCGCTTTGAAACTGTGACCTGTTCACTGATAGAACTTCACAAAAGTGATGCAGCACTAAGTTTTGTCAGTGAACAGCACACATACACATACACACACACACCTATACACACACACATATATACACACATGCACACACATTCATTGCGTTTCATTTGTGTGTGTGTGTGTGTGTGTGTGTGTATCCATGTGTGTGCATGAGTGTGTATTGGTGTGTATGTGTGTGTCACTGTTGAAATTGCTCATGCAACTTGTTTGCGTATATATTGGCTTAGTGGTACAGAGTGTTTGGAAATTGTGAATAAGATGCCATTTTTGAGTACTTGTCAGTAACTTTTTCTCCTCATCTTCTAATAGTAATTATCCAACTTTCTAGGCTCTTCTCACAGCTATCTCACGTTTAAAAATTATACGGGTATTTAAAAAAAATTTTCATTCAATAAATAATGTTTTTACATTACATATACATTAATAGAATAAACTGTCAGTTTTCCAAAATAGTGTATGAAAACTTAAATGAAAAAGTGAGAGACTTTGCAAATGAAAATGGTATACTCAGCAGTGAATGCAATGAATATTTAAATTTGTGAAGAAATGGATGCAGTGAATGCAATGAATATTTAGATTTGCGAGAAATTGGAGTTTAAAAAATTCAATAAACTTGAGAAATCGAAATTATAGAAAATTACTTAGAACATGAATTTATATATAAAAATATTTTCAGATGGTCAACCCTTTAATAATTGCTTTCTTTTAGTACTTTTAGTAATTGTTACATACCTAATTAATAAGCAGCTTTCTCCATTATAGTATAGATATTTTCTATATAAACCACAAGAGAACAGAAAAACAATATTTCTTGTATGTTTTTTTTTTTTGTGCTGGACATAAAAATATCTCTAAAATGTTGAATTTACACAACAGTCTGTTGATAACAGTTTGTAAGGTTTTCTATTACAGTAACCAGTAAGAGATGAACAAAAATAACCTTGATCTAAAGATTTGAATGCAAAAACGGAAACTAGATCCAGGTCCCAATAGACTTTAGCAAGTTACCACCATAAAAATAAATGTCTGACTGAACTTAGCATAGCTGACTATTGTATGAATACTTACACCTATAACTGGTTAACCTATTGACAGAGCTTTATTCCCATAAGATTCTGGGATATCACTTCTATCCAAATTCATGTGAAATATCTTCATAGTTGATGATGCCTTGCCAAATCAGATGTGAAAATTTCACTTGATACAGAAGGTCAAATTCGTCTTTGAGAAAAACAATAAAAATAGTCTCAACTATTAGTTATGATTAGTTTTACTTTCATAATAGATATTTATCGAAATGAGTACATTCAGAAATTAATTTATTTTGGTTTTGTTGATGTTGTTGTTATTATCATCATCATCATCATCATCATCATCATCATCATCATCATCATTCTGTTTTTGTTATTTATCTCTGTTTACAGGAACAATGGTGGTTGTTCTGACTTTTATAAAATTTGAAAGATATCCATGATGCATTAATCAATAGATATATTCAGACACTGACTCAGCAATGTCTTGATAGTGTATGTGTGTGTCTAAGCCTCTGTATTAGTGTGTTAGTGTGTGTGTGCGTGTGTGTGTGTGTATGTGTGTTTGTGTGTGTGTGTTAAGGAGAAGTTTGAATGGAGAGAGAGGAAGAGAGACAGAAAGAGTGAAAGAAAGTCAGAAGGAAAGAAAAAAGTGGACTATAGACAGTGAATGAAACACAAAAGTTGGATAAGCTATAAGTGATATCGGTTGTTGTATATAATTCTGAGCAATCACATCGTTTACTCAGAGACTTATGGATACCATTTTAGACAACCTGCCATATCTTTTCATATCAGATACCTTAAAGTACAGTTGACTTGCAATAATAAACAGTGAAGCTATCTATTAATGTCTGTCGAAAAAGATTGAGAAGGATTTTGTTTATAATTAAGCACCAAATTCCGCTTTTGTTCAACACATAGAGTACAGTCAAACAAAGCAAGCATTCTAATGTTTTATCTTTTATCTTTGACTTTCAGTCATTGGACTGTCGCCAAGCTGTGGCACCACCTTGTAGAGTTTAGTCAAATAAATCAATCCCAATACTTTTTTAAAGTCTGGTACTTATATAGTAAGCCTCTTTTGCCAAGCTACTAAGTTATGGGAGCATAAACAAACCAACACCAGTTGTCATGCAATGGTACACACACATACATATATATATATATATATATGTGTGTACATATTTATCTTTCTTAGACAAGAATGTTGTTGACAGTGACTTCAAAGTTCCAGCCAGCTAAGCCATTGTCAGACTGCCTGACAATGGCTTAGCTGGCCGAAACTTCAATGTCACTGTCAGCAATATCTTGTCTAAGAATAATAAATCTATACTCTACAAAAGTATAGAGTAATCGATCAGATTAATGTAATACTGTTTTTATTATAACTGAATATAAAAACAAACATTAATGTATAATTACACACCCAGTTTCCTTTTTATTTCTTTACTGCCCACAAGGGGCTACACACAGAGGGGACAAAGAAGGACAGACAAACTGATTAAGTCGATTATATCAACCCCAGTGCATAACTGGTACTTTATTTAATCGACCCCCAAAAGGATGAAAGGCAAAGTCAACTTTGGCGGAATTTGAACTCAGAACGTAACGGCAGACGAAATACAGCTAAGCATTTCGCCCGATGGGCTAACGTTTCTGCCAGCTCGCCGCCTTCACACAGTTTCCTTCTACCAAACTCACCCACAAAGCTAGCAGCTTAACTACACAGCAATGCCTTCTGGAATATTTCTATTAGCTATAGTTTTGGACAACTCTATTTGAAAACACAATGTAAAGATGAAGCATAGATGTGATCTTGGCCAGATTTTTAATCAAAACCAATATGATATTTATTTACACTTTCACTGTTTTGCAGAATTATTGGTTTCAGTTATAAGACTGTCAAAAAATATTGTCCCTATTTCTCAAAAGACTCACAACTACATTTAAAGGAGGACCCCCTTTGGTCATGAATGACCATGGGATTGCATCTAGAAAGTTCCCCTTCGAGGCACAAGTCCAGGCAAGATTGTTTATGGAAGACCAGCAGTTGCCCTTGCATACCAATCTCCCTTCTCCATGCCACTGATGTTATCCAAGGGAAAGGCAAAGACCAATACAGCTTGGCACCAGTGACATTGAAACTCATTTCTACGGCTGAGTGAACTGGAGTAACGTGATATAAAGTGTCTTGATCAAGAGCACTATGCACAAACCAGTCCAGGAATCGAATTCACTACCTCATGATTGTGAGCCCGATGCTCTAACCACTGAGCCATGTGCGTTCACAAAATTACAATCACATTAGCCAATGAATAATATTGCTTTTCATCAACAACTACTTTTTCTTCTAATTAATCTTTTTGTTCTGTTTGCATTAATTACAAAATACATATTTTCAACATGTTCATAAATAACAAACTGTCTAACTGTCTAATTATATGCCCATGGCCTATGAAACTCACCATTACTACTATTGACTATTAGTAAGAAGGTGAGCAAAGTGGAGCCAATGTTGACGCTCTTTGCTAGTATTACGACCATTCACTCTGCACTTTTATTTACACTGGCCATATCAGGCCCAGATATTCCACCTGTTTTATGTTTAAACCAGCCAGATCTGGTGTCTCACACCTATCCTGCAATGTCATTCTAAAAATAAACAAATAAATCATCAAGATCTCAAATTCTACAAGATAATTTAAGATTGATTCAAATATGCATGAATGCTTATAGTCAATGCTGTCATTGCTTTAAGTCAAAAATGGTAACACTGTTGACATTCTTTGTTGACATTATCATTAATCACTCTGGAAAAACATAAAAAGACTGGCAACAGAAAGAGCATTTGTCCATAGAATCTTACCTCAAATATCTGTTTCTGAAGCCATCCTAGCATGGGAAATCAGATTTAAGCCCCCTTTAGCATTGAGATTAGTCTGTCAAATAAAATGTTTATTTATTCACATCGTTTTGAATTAATCAGACATCACCTCATAACTTCAAGATTTCAATGATGCGATTGTTTATTCTGAGGTTGACATTATAGTGTAGGTATGAGAGGCCTGATGAGGTTGCTTTGAGCATAAATAGGTAGATTACTTGGGTCATATATGGCCAGTTCAAATTTTAAGGGGTTAAACCCCTTTAGCATTCAGACATGTGTACCCTTAATTTAGTTCTCAGGGAGATTCAGCATGACACAGAGTGTGGCAAGGCTGGCCCTTTGAAATACAGGTACTACTCATTTTTTCCAGCTGAGTAGACAGGAGTAACATAGAATAAAGTGTCTTGCTCAAGGACACAATGCATTGCTGGGAATTGAGCTCACCACCTTGAGATCTTGAGCCAAATACCCTAACCACTACGCCATGCACCTTCACTCTGTCAAATGTAATGCTTATTTATTGATATTGTTTTGAATTAATGAAGTGGTATTTCAAAGCTCTAAGATTTCAACTGTGTGATTGTTTATTTTTAGTATGACATTGTAGGACATTAAGGCCTGTTCCAGCTGAACTGAACATAAGACAGAATATTTGGGCCTGTATTGATTGGTTTAAATGCTAAAGAATTAAATGACAAAATGAATGATTGAAAATACTTATTCATACACATTGCACCTAAGAACTGTGTATCGTCTTGCTGCATCTGTTTACATACATTCTCATACAGGGGATCAGGGATAGGGGAGCTATTTTATACCTGAAAGATGCAATCTAACAATGCCTCATTACTGTAATCTAATGTTGCATTTAAGAAAAGTGTTGATTAAAAATACAGAAACATATTATTGATTGTGAAAATCTAATTATAAGCATTAAAGTTAGAAATTAAAATGTAAATTGATCTCTTAATGACTTTTCTTTTTTTACTTTAAGATTATATTTTATGGTGTAACATTCAGATATTTCAAACGTGTGGTGTCTCCTAGTGGACAGTTAATACAAGGGAGATAATCATTTCATCATAATATTTGGCAGGATTAAAAGTTTTGAATTTGAAATTAAGGAATAATAAAATAGATGCATTGGATTTTTTTTGTTTTCCTTATTATGAAGTTCTTAAAATTTCTTGTCAGTTATAATCATGTACAACACTGTTTCATTCATTTTAGAAATTTTCAGCATGACATAATTTGAGGTATTTTTTGTAGAAATTTACATTTAAGGAGCCTCAAAAGTCAGAGTTACTCTCTAGCAAGCTGGGCTATTGAAATTATGAAGTGTATTTGCCAAAGGCAAAACACAGCATTTATAACAAAATGCAAGCTGATAGCATTTATGCATCTGCCTGAATCTTGGTACACTGCCAACTCAAGCAGCTGGAATTCTCTCTGATTTATAAAGAAACAGAAATTATATTATGTCGTATTCATGCCACAGAATCTCATTTCTGTTTCCTCATAAATATTATAGAACCAAAGTCTTCAGTTCTATCAGACAAATGAAATTATCAAAACAGGTATGTAAGACTGTCTCAGATTCACTTAACAAAGAACATTATTTTTCTACACAGCTGAATCAAACTAATGAATGAGTCTTTACATGGTTGCACAAACTGCAAGAAATGGCAGCTAAATTTCCCTCAACTCACATGAAAAAAAAAAAGAGATCTGTGTATCCAGAATAATGTAATTTTTGTTGCATTATGCCTTAAACAAAGACATGATGGCCACATTTGGAATATCCCTGATCATAAGTCTGCTCAGATAAGTGACTGTTCTGCAACTACCCAGTTTATTTAAAGTATTTTATTGTTTGATTATGGTTCATTACCAAGATACTTCAGAATGCTGAAACTTCACAGCTTCGTTAGCAATATTATTAAATCTAATCAATTTAAAGTCTGTTCTTATCAAAATTTCTTTTCCTGGAACAAAGAAGACAAAGTTGTTAATACAATGTATTGTCCGTGTTATTGTTGGTATTGCTGCTGCTACTGTTGTTGTTGTTGTTGTTGCTGCCGTCTGTACGTTAGTAATTTAAAACAACGTTGTTAAAACACTGCAAAATTTATCTTTCATGTTATTTGATTAAGGATTTATAATAAGGAACTAATTAAAAGTAATTAAAACTGGTGAAATCAGTGAATTACAACAAGCTGTTAATTAGTGCTACATAAATATTTTTCTGTTTTGAAAAAAAAGCGAAACCAGAAAACAAAAAACATAATGGTGCACACATGCATCCATACACACACACAAACACACACACACATACACACGCATACCCACAGTTACATACATACATACACATGCATATATATATATATATACACATATATACATCATCATCATCATCATCGTTTAACGTCCGCTTTCCATGCTAGCATGGGTTGGACGATTTGACTGAGGATTGGTGAAACCGGATGGCAACACCAGGCTCCAGTCTGATTTGGCAGAGTTTCTACAGCTGGATGCCCTTCCTAACGCCAACCACTCAGAGAGTGTAGTGGGTGCTTTTACGTGTCACCCGCACGAAAACGGCCACGCTCGAAATGGTGTCTTTTATGTGCCACCCGCACAAGCCAGTCCAGGGGCACTGGCAACGATCTCGCTCGATACATAAATACACACACACAAACACACATAGATAAATAGATTGATAGATAGATAGACAGACAGACAGACCGACTGACAGACAGACAGGCAGGCAGACAAACAGACAGACAGACAGACAGACAGATAGACAGACAGACAGATAGACAGACAGACAGACAGACAGACAGATAGACAGACAGATAGATACATACAAACATAAATACATACATACATATATTTAAATATGCATGAATATAGAAGTATGGTTGACTATTTAAGGCATTTGCATAGCAACCATGTTTTACACTGCTGTATACTATCTTGAGCAAACATCTTTTATCATTATCATAACCCTGAGTTGCCCTCAAGCCTTGTGACTAAAATAGAATGGATGGAAACTGTGAAGAAACCCATCAAATGAACACTATATGTAATTCAGAGATTCAGCTTTGACACACTATGTCATGCTGATTCTGCCTGAGAGTTACAGTAAGAGTGCAAATTGTCTGTGGAGTACACAGCCACTTGACCCACTAATTCAATTAAAAGGCCACTTGGTTGATTGAACAACTTGATATTGATGCATTTTCTCTTGAGAGAAGAGTCCCTCTATCTGTGTATACATACATACATACATACATTCATACATACATACATACATACATACATACATACATACATACATACATACATATATATTATGTAGATGTGGTTAAAATCCAAGATGTGTCCTCTTAAAGCACATCTGCTTCTTCCAGTATCCCAGTAGAGTTATATCTGTGTGAGGTATGCATATAGTTGAAAATTCTGAAAAATATCTTTTGCAGTAATTATACACCAAAACAGGAGACAGGAAGGATTTTTTTTTGTATTATTTGTTCACCATTGCATGGCTGTGTGGTAAGAAGCTTGCTTCCCATCCACATAGTTCTGGGTTCAGTCCTACATTGTGGTACCTTGGGCAAGTGCCTTCTACTGAATTTTTTTTTTTTATCCGCATAGAAAAATGCAGAGATTACAAATCTGGGAAATATATAAATATATATATTTTTTCAAGTTGAATTTTTCTAAAAGAAACACTCAATGCCCCTTACCCCACCTCACTCACCCATCACCTACCTGCTTTAAAAAAGCTAAAATCTTCCAATGTTTCACTTTCATCTGATGTTTCACCATGCATAGGATTGTACTGAAATAGCAGAGGTAAAAAATACCACACCACCACCAGAAAACCCAGCAAGCTAGAAACAACAGGCAAACAACATTATTTCTGAAGAAACTTCCCCACTTTCCAAAAAGCTAAAAGTGAAACATTGTGAGTCTGTAGCTTTCTGAAAGTGGAGAGGTGATACATGGATGTTTGAGAAGGAGATTTTAGTGTTTCTTTAAGAAAAAAGGAAGAAGAAAATTCTTAAAGATTCATATTCTCTATTTTTTTTTTCTGTGGATTACCAAGTAAAAAATTTGAAAAAAAGTAAAAAAATGATGAAATTAAGGTGGGGAGAGAGAAAATGAAAATATTGAGAACTTGTTTTGGGGGCAAAATCCT
>NC_068990.1:42736714-42738821 GCF_001194135.2 Octopus bimaculoides
TGTGTGTGTACCAAAAGAAGTTATTTTATGGCATTGTTTTGTTTGAAGCAGCAAAGTTGTCAACTCGATCATATGGTCAATCATATGGAATCATATGATTGTTCGTTAATTTCTATAAATTTTTTTTATTTCATTATGCTTTAAATAGATTAGAAATTGAAAGGGAGAAGAAAGTGAAAAGGTGACATTTGCTTTGAAGTGAAAACAGAAAGTGAAAGATGTATGTATGTGTATATGAAATGGACGTGTGTGTGCATGCATGAGAGAAAGAGAATGAGTGGTTTGTGTTGTCATGTATGTATTTTTTGCATGTATGTGTAAGTGGCACTCATTCTCTATCTCTCTCCCTCTTTCTCTCACACACACATTATCTTTGATATACATGTACATAAATATATATGCATACATCTTTTTTGTATGTGTGTGTGTGTGTCCAAGTGAGAGAGAGAGTGAATGATTGCAGTTTCTCATAAGATATAGTGAAATGATGTCTTTTAATGAAATTTTTTTGGTTGTGGCTTATTTTGATATAATATTTATGTGTAAATTTTCATAAATGTTTGTCTAAGTAGAATTCCACGCATGTATGAAACATCTGACAAAAGTGAAACATTAGAAGCAAATCAAAATATTGCCCAAAAATGACCTCAAAATCATCCAAGCCGACCTCGTTTCCAGGGTTATTTTAGTAGTAAAAATGAATTGTTGTGCCAAAAACATAGTTCATTTAGTAGATAGATGATAAGCAGCTTTCTTTATTATAGTACAGATGTGACCAGTTCAGAGAAACATTACTTTCATTATTCACACATTGTCACTCTTGTAATGCAACACTTTGTAATTTTGGTTCAAATTGAAAATGTGAAACTATTTTCACTTTCTAATGAAACCTGGCCGTTGTAGAGCAGTGTATTTCAAATAACTATAGCTGATTGTTAGAAAATTTGTAAATGAAAATGAAGTTTATTTGGTAGCCGAATGATAACTGAATCTTTTGGTACCCCATGTGTCAAAATTGGCAACTCATGCACACACACACACATGCATACAATACTCTCCTATCTCTTATATATATATAGATACATTTATACACACATACACACACGCATACATACATACATACATACATACATACATACATACATACATACATACATACAATGCCATTTGCAAAAAAGACTGTCCTGAAATAAACTTAGAAAATCCCTCTGTTATGGAATACATTCATAAACACTAACTCAAGGAATACTGGTGGAATATTCTCATCAAAACTTCTGTCAAATGTAAGCATAACAGGCTGGATATTGTTGTTTGGGACAGAGGGGCAAAGGTATGTACTGTCATAGAGGTCAGCTGTCCTGCAGATATAAATATCTCTTTGAAAATCAAAGAAAAAAGAGGATATCTATGGACAATTGCTTCGAAATCTCAAGCTTCTATATCCAGACTATGAATTCATATTCATACCAATAATAATTAGAGCACTAGGTTTTGTTAGTAAATGCTTAAAGAAGAATCTGGATAAACTGGGATTTTCAGAAAGAGAAATTGACCAGCTAATTTGTACATTACACACCCAATCTGTGAGTGGAACAGTAAAAATATGCAAGACTTTTCTCAAGTTCCAAATGTGAATTTTTGTCTGTGTTAACTACATCCCAAAGACGGAGCCTTGTATCTCTGTTGGAAACCAGCTCCTTCCTCAGTGGAAGATTTATAATAATTAAAAAACAGAAGAGACATACATACATACATACATATATACATACATACATACATACATACATACATACATACATACATACATACATACTTACATGCACATATACATGATGGGCCAAAAGTAATGTATTAAAATATTTTCCCTTTTAGTTGTGTTGTTGTTGTTGTTATTATTATTATTATTATTATTATTATTATTATTATTATTATTATTATTATTATTATTATTCATTTTGTTCATCATGTACAAGTACATGTGTATTGATAATTATTTTATTTATTTTATTCAAATTTAGAAAAATTGAAGCACATCTTTGACAATTCCAGAGTGTATTGAACTCAATTCGTATGTGAATTTTGGTCCCACCCTATATATATATATATA
>NC_068990.1:42738844-42742237 GCF_001194135.2 Octopus bimaculoides
ACACACACACACACACACACACACACACACACACACACACACACACACATAGCATGTAGTTATATTGGTATTTCATTTATCCATTTCTACAATATTTCCTGCGTATTACATATAATATGAGATTTTGTCGTTTTATGTGATTTATCTTTAATTCACTGTTAAAACGGTATTTACTTATTGTTGTTATAGAAATCATTGTTGTTGCTGTGTAGTCCCCTGACAGCTCAGCTTGACTGATACAGAGTTCACTAATTGAAAGCTTTACAGACAGGCCATTGACACTCTGGCTAACCAGTTGAAACACAAATGCGAATGGGAGGTCACATATTAACATTATCTTTCTAGACTGCAACGACCTTACTAATGTTACTTCCAGCAATACACACCTAAACAAAAGACGTCACTCTTCTCTCCCTTCTCTCCTTCTGTGTATAGGCATCATTTTCTTGGTGCCTGGACACCAGCCACTGGTACCAATGAGACTGACTCTGTCTAGTCACCTGACCTGCAAGAAATAACAGACAAATCTCCTCCAAATCACATAGAATATGCTAGATATTGCTACCATGGATTTTATACATATGCACATGCACGAGAAAAGGCCAGACAGTCATGGCTGGAAGCCTTTTTCCCGTAGGCCTTCTCAATTAGGTTTGACATAAGGCTAATCAACAACAATAGGTACATAATCCTTACAGATATATATCAAGAAAACAGTCTTGAGCTACAATGTCTCTACATGGTCTACCCTCTCTCTACATGGTCTCTACATGGTCTACCCTCTACATGGTATACTCTCTCTCTACATTTGATCTGCAACCTCTATACACTTACTCTACATCCTCTCTACACTCAACCTGCATCTTTCTTTTTTCTTTATCTTTTACTTGTTTCAGACATTTGACCATGGCCATTTTGGGACACCACTTTGAAGGTCGAACAAACTGCCCCCAGGGCTTATTTTTTAAAACTTAGTACTTATTCTATTGGTCCCTTTTGTCAACCCACTAAGTTACAAGGGACATAAACACACTGACACCAGTTGTTAAGTGGTGTGGGGAACAAACATAGACAGAATGACACATATACATAGATATGCATATAAATATATATACAGCAGGCTTCTTTCAGTTTCCATCTACCAAATTCATTCACAAAACTTTTATCAGCCCAAGGCTATAGTAGAAGGCATTTTCCCAAAGTACTGAACCCAGAATCATGTGGGTTGGAAGCAAGTTCCTCACCACACAGCCAAGCCTGCACCTAAATTTGATCTCTGTGTACTTGACTTACAGCCTCTCTATGCCAACATCTACAACTTCTCTGCACATGGACAATACACAGTTAAAACCCTTAAAGTTACTACAAATGCAAGTCTTCATTATTCCTTTAGGCAATCACTTCATATCACATTAAGTTGCAAAATCTACATTGCATGTCTAAGATTCTTTTTAACTATAAAATACACAAGTTGTGACTAAAAGTCATCTCTAGAAATACTGGTCCTACATTGAAGTATAGATCATTTACCTGGGATGCTTCAGCTGATGATGAAGATGATGATGATGATGATGATGATGATGATGATGATGATGATGATGATGACGATGATGCTGTGCATAGACAAATATTTTAGACCACATCTAAAAGCAGACTATTCAACTAATTTGTAAAGATTCACTCATCAAAACGCTACAGTCATTAACTCCATATGTAAAGATTCTTCTCTCTGCTTCTTCTACTACTCTTGCAACAGTCACTGCTTCTCTGTACTAACTCATTCCTTCTCTAGCTAAGTCAACTAAGATTCACTTGCCAAACCACAATGGCAATTAGCTCTCATGCATAATATTTCTTTTCGCTGTAACTTCAACTACTGTTGTTACAAAACTGATTCACTGAACTTGCAGTCATCTTTTATTCTTACCATCAGCACTGAATTTCATTCTCAGTTTCCAACATAAAACCACTGTCAAATCATTCCTCCCCATATTAGTTTCCCACTGAAATTTCATTCCCATTTAATTTTTTCCTGCATACACTCACTTTAATTTTTTCCCTACATACATCCATTCCACCAATCTAGAAGGACCATTTTTATATTTTAGTCAGGAGGAAACAGAATATCCATAGTCCTTTATAGAGTCTCTGAAGAGTAGGGAGGAAAGTATGCTCAAACCAGAGACTTGGCCAGAATGCTTGCAACAGAGGTGACTCAGTGTACTCAGGGTACTCAAGATACCAGGTGATTGTATTAAACTGGGCAACAGATTAAGTCTACCATCAAATTAAGCCATACTCTTTTACTCTTTTACTTGTTTCAGCCATTTGACTGTGGCCATGCTGGAGCACCACCTTTAGTCAAGCAAATCGACCCCGGGACTTATTCTTTGTAAGCCTAGTACTTATTCTATCGGTCTCTTTTGCCAAACCACTAAGTTACAGGGACGTAAACACACCAGCATCGGTCGTCAAGCGATGTTGAGGGGGGGGGGGCAAACACAGACACACAAACATATACACACACATACACACACACACATAAGCACCCACTACACTCTCTGAGTGGTTGGCGTTAGGAAGGGCATCTAGCCGTAGAAACTCTGCCAAATCAGATTGGAGCCTGGTGTAGCCATCTGGTTTCACCAGTCCTCAGTCAAATCGTCCAACCCATGCTAGCATGGAAAGCGGACGTTAAACGACGACGATGATGATGATGATGATGATATATATATATATATATATATATATAGATATATATGCATATATACGACAGGCTTCTTTCAGTTTCCGTCTACCAAATCTACTCACAAGGTTTTGGTCGGCCCGAGGCTATAGTAGAAGACACTTGCCCAAGGTGACACGCAGTTTGAACTGAACCCGGAATCATGTGGTTGGTAAGCAAGCTACTTACTACACAGCCACTCATGCACCTATGGTGGGATTTGAACACTAAGAACTTGAACAAATACTGGAAGGCATCCAGTCCAACATTTTTATAGCTCTGCAAATCTGATCCATTGGTATTTTTTAATCAGCCCCCAAAAAGATGGAAGGCAAAGTTGATCGCAGTGGAATTTGAACTCAGAGTGAAGAGAGCCAAATAAAACCCAGATACTGGTTTCCTTCTTATGGCTAATTAATAATAATGGTTTCAAATGTTAGCACAGGGGGAAGTTAACTACACCAACCTCAGTACTTGACTCTTTTACTCTTTTACTTGTTTCAGTCATTTGACTGCGGCCATGCTGGAGCACCGACTCCAGGACTTATTCTTTGTAAGCCTAGTACTTATACTATCAGTCTCTTTTTACCGAACCGGTAAGTTACGGGGATGTAAGCACACCAGCATCAGTTGTCAAGCGATGATGGGGGGACAAACACAGATAAACA
>NC_068990.1:42742416-42743792 GCF_001194135.2 Octopus bimaculoides
GAACCATGTGGTTGGTAAGCAAGCTACTTACGACACGGCCACTCCTGCGCCTCTTGTTTTATCGATCCCCATGGAAAGTATGAAAGGCAAAGATGACCTCAGTGGAATTTGAGCTCAGAACATAAAACCAGAAGAAATGCTACAAAGCATTTTCTCTAGTGTGTTAATGATTCTATCAGCTCACTGACTGATAATCCTTTCTACTGAAGGCACAAGGCCTGCAATTTGGGGGAGGGGACTAGTCTATTACATCGAGCCCAGTGCATAACTGGTACTTATTTCATCGACGCTGAAAGGTTGAAAGGTAAAGTCAACCTCGGCAGAATTTGAACTCAGAACATAAAGATGGATGAAATCCCGCTAAACGTTTTGCCCGGCATGCTAACGGTTCTGCCAGATTGCCAACTTATGGCTAATTAATAATAAGAAGAAAAATTATTTGCACCTATGGCTGTGGTACACAGTTTATCTGAAATGAAGAGTTTTGAATTGCTAACTGTTTGATTCTCTTTAAATAATTCTTGGTAACACCCGTCACTACAAAGAGCGGAGATCAAGTCTGTTATTGTTACTGCTGCCATTGCCGCTGCCACTTTTCTGAATCTTAATGTGTTCAAG
Organism: Octopus bimaculoides; assembly: GCF_001194135.2. NCBI lineage: Eukaryota > Metazoa > Mollusca > Cephalopoda > Octopoda > Octopodidae > Octopus > Octopus bimaculoides. The sequence continues at coordinate 42,743,035 of NC_068990.1, forward strand.
AAAAAATATTCCATTACCAAATCCATCTCCAATAATTATTTTTACATTAGCCATAATGACTAGAAGACATTTTTGCAAGAATCTTACAGAAACCATGTCAAAATTCAAAAATCTGACTTAAATTATCTAATCTCTGTGTCTCAAATGCAATATAAAGACTGTTTCATGAAAACTCTTTCACAAACAAAAAAAAAAATAATAATAATAATCTAAACTAAAGATAATAAGCTGTTCTCTGTTCTAATTATTGCCTCAAAAATGGCTAATGGAAATGGCGCCAGCGACACCTTAGGATTTACTTCAATGCCTGTTAGGACAGTGATTAACAGAAAACATTCACCAGCGAATATATTGTCATTCTATATTAGAATATTATGGCATTACCACCACCACCACCACCACCACCACCACCAGCTACATCATTATCCTCATCTCTCCACCATTATAATCAAATTTTTTCCTATTATCATCATTCATATCCTCAATTGTCTTCATATCCATCATCATTGTTATTATCATAATCATTAATTTTTTTAATATCATCATCATCATCACCATGACAATATTGCTGTTCTTGTTGTTATTGTTCTTTTTTTCTTCTCCTTCTTCTTCTTCTTCTTCTTCTTCTTCTTCTCCTCCTCCTCCTCCTTCTTCTGCTTCTTCTTCTTCTTCTTCTTCTTCTTCTTCTCCTCCTCCTCCTCCTCCTCCTCCTCCTTCTTCTTCTTCTTCTTCTCCTCCTCCTCACCCTTCTTCTGCTT
>NC_068990.1:42746821-42750260 GCF_001194135.2 Octopus bimaculoides
CTGTGTGGTAAGAAGCTTGCTTACCAACCACATGGTTCCGGGTTCAGTCCCACTGCGTGGCACCTTGGGCAAGTGTCTTCTACTATAGCCTCGGGCCGACCAAAGCCTTGTGAGTGGATTTGGTAGACGGAAACTGAAAGAAGCCCATCGTATATATTTATATATATATATATGTGTGTGAGTTTGTGTGTCTGTGTTTGTCCCCCTAGCATTGCTTGACAACCAATACTGGTGTGTTTATGTCCTCGTCACTTAGCAGTTCGACAAAAGAGACCAATAGAATAAGTACTAGGCTTACAAAGAATAAGTCCCGGGGTCGATTTGCTCGACTAAAGGCGGTGCTCCAGCATGGCCACAGTCAAATGACTGAAACAAATAAAAGAGTAAAGAGTAAGGAGTATATATATATGTAATAGAGGGGATCAATTAATTTAGATCAAGGTAGATCAATAGCAAAACAACTCTGTGTATTTTGACTAAACAGTTTATACTGAATATTCCAGGAACTTTAACCATCCAATTCAGTAGTGAATTCAGAGTTGAAATGGTAGTTTACTGATATTAGATATTCTGAAAATCCAAGTATGTTTCAAAGGAATAATTGTACATTTGATGTGGCATAATCTATAGTGATAAGAATACGATTAATGATTATTTTACTGCACATGTTTCTGAATAAATATGCTATGGAAGCATGTAGTTATAACCTAAAATACACATTTCTTATTTTTGTTGTTGGCACTCTGTCGCTTACAACGTCGAGGGTTCCAGTTGATCCGATCAACGGAACAGCCTGCTCGTGAAATGAACGTGCAAGTGGCTGAGCACTCCACAGACACGTGTACCCTTAACGTAGTTCTCAGGGAGATTCAGCGTGACACAGTGTGACAAGGCTGACCCTTTGAATTACGGGTACAACAGAAACAGGAAGTAAGAGTGAGAGAAAGTTGTGGTTAAAGAGTACAGCAGGGTTCGCCACCATCCCCTGCCGGAGCCTCGTGGAGCTTTTAGGTGTTTTCGCTCAATAAACACTCACAACGCCTGGTCTGGGAATCGAAACTGCGATCCTATGACTGCGAGTCCGCTGCCCTAACCACTGGGCCATTGCGCCTCCACTTTATTCTTATTACTATATATATATATATACATTTGTGTGTTTGTTTGTGTGTGTGTGTTTGTTTGTTTGTGTGGGTGTGTGTGTGTGTGTGTGTGTGTGTGTGTGTGTGTGTGTGTGTGTGTGTGTGTGTGTGTGTGTGTGTGTGTGTATTCAATTATGAGTTAGAAGCAGAGCTAGTCTTTTAAATATTATCAATGTCACACACTCAATATGTGTTTTCTTATAAGCCAGTATGCTGCGGTTTAGCAGGATGGGGATGGCTCCTTCAAAGCACTGGGTGTTAAAACACTTGAAAGTCATAGACAGGTGAGACAAATCACTCTTAATCCCATTCAGGAGTGATGGATACTGATATTTCACCATTTTTTGTGGCTTATCAACATTACACACCTGAGTCAAACAAGAGGGAGGTGGGGCAACTGAATCGTCATTCTGTTACTATATATAAATAGTGAAAAAATCATTTGCTGGTCTATCATGTTATGGTGATACATACATAAGAATAAATTTAATTTTGAATGTGGTAAGTAGCTTTCTTACCAACCACATGGTTCTGGGTTCAGTCCCACTGCATGACACCTTGGGCAAGTGTCTTCTACTGTAGCCTAGGGCCGACCAAAGCCTTGTGAGTGGAGTTGGTAGACGGAAACTGAAAGAAGCCTGTCGTATATATGTATGTGTGTATTTGTGTTTGTCCCCCACCAACATCGCTTGAAAACCGATGCTGGTGTGTTTACGTCCCCGTAACTTAGCGGTTCGGTAAAAAGAGACCGATAGAATAAGTACTAGGCTTACAAAGAATAAGTCCTGGGTGTGATTTGCTCGACTAAAGGTGGTGCTCCAGTATGGCCACAGTCAAATGACTGAAACAAGTTAAACAGTTAAATGTTGTGAACATTATCAACTGCACATACTTAGTATATCTGTACCATAACACCCAACAAATACCCCCACTCCTACACAGATACCATAATGTGATTCCTCTTTAATGCTCAGCATCCAGGCATCATCAACACGATGCAGTCAACAGTTGCTGATTCTGCACTATCTTCCTGAACATATACAACAAACACATCCTCCATTGATATTATACCAATTTTGTCCCCTTCGACAGTAAATCCGAAAAAGAAAACCATGGTCACAGCACCTATTAGTAAGACATCATTAAACTTCACCTCCCCCACTTAAACACAAACAACAGGCAACTAGAACCCATACAATCACTTCAAATATAAAAAAAGAACCTGCATACACACACACACACACACACACACACACACACATACACACACACATGTATGTATGTATGTATGTATACGTAATCATATCATTGTCATCGTTATTTAACATCCGTTTTCCATGCTAGCATGGGTTGCATGGTTTGACAGCAGCTGTACCAGTCGCCTGTTGGTTCTTTTGGTGTGGTTTCTACAACTGGATGCCCTTCCAAGCACCAACTACCTTTATGAAGTTTACTGGGTACTTCTTATGAGGCAAAAATATGGGTACTTTTATGTGGCACCAGCACAAGTTCTTTTTACATGGCACCAAGACACGCAGGGTTTCCAAGTAGCTTTCAAGACAAAGACCTCTTAGCTGAGAGAGAGAGTAGAACCAAGAGAAGTGGCTGTGAACCTGGCAAGAGGTTAGAGTATAATAAAGGGACAGAGATAGCTGTCTTATAATAGAGGGAACACTTGGCACCTTGCTAGGGCAAGAAAGGAGGGGAAAGTGGGAGAGAGTTAGAGAAAAAGATAGAGCAACAGAGTGAGAGAGAGAGAGAGAGCCGGTCTACCCACAGGGAAGAGTGAGGAGGAGTATAATCAGTACAAAGAGGAGAGAGGCGGTGTTCCATAAGAATGTGAGGGGAGATATTTAGAGATAGCAAGTGATGGTGAGGGAAATTTGAGTGGCTTAGAGGTGGATATGGTAGATATGTAATGGTTTGGAGGGTGTGCAGATAAGCACAAGAGGAAGTGTGGAGAGGCCTGCAGTGAGTGGTGGGGGTATTGGGAAGAAGGGTTCTGTAAGAGTTTTGTTAAAAGACAGAACTCTGTGTGTGGGTGTGTGTGGGTGTGTGTGTGTAGGGAAAGGTGGGGGAATGGCCATAAGGAGCATGTCTGTATGTATGGATGGACATGATTATATTTGGCTACGGTCCTCTCAAGTACGCATGTCTCAGTCCCTTGTCCTCTGTGAGGTTCAACATCTGAAGATCATTTCTCACCACTTCCTCCCACATATTTCTGGGTTTACCCCTTCCACTGACACCCTCCATTCACACACACACACACATGCACGCACACACACACACACACACAC
>NC_068990.1:42756340-42757698 GCF_001194135.2 Octopus bimaculoides
TAATTCTTGAATTTGTTGCAATTGGAATTCACTTAGATATTCCTTTGCCTGTTTTGTTACTGAGTAAGATGCTTTCTTGCTTTCATATTTTAAGACAAGTTTAAGCATCCAGTCCTCAGAGTTTTTCAGATAGGTTATTATTATTATTATTATTTTTCAGATAGGTTATTATTATTATTATTATTATTATTATTATTATTATTATTATTATTATTATCATCATCATCATCATCATCATCATCATCGTTATTATTATTATTAAGACAGCAAGCTGGCAGAATCATTAGCACTGTGGGCAAAATGCTTAGCAGTATTAAGTCTGCCGTTATATTCTGAATTCAAATTTTGCTGAGGTCAACTTTGTCTTTCATCCTTTTGGGGTCAATGAAATCAGGACCAGTTTCGCACTGAGGTCAATGTATTCGACTAGCCCCCAACTCTCAAAATTTCAGGCTTTGTGCTTATAGTAGAAAGGATTATTATTATTATTATTATTATTATTATTATTATTATTATTATTATTATTATTATTATTATTATTATTATTATTATTATCATTATTATTAAGGCAGAGAGCTGGCAAAATCATGAGCATGCCAAGCGAAATGCTTGGTAGCATTTCATCTGTCGTTACATTCTGAGTTCAAATTCCACCGATGTCGACTTTGCCTTTCATCCTTTCGGGGTCGATAAATTAAGTACTAGTAAAACACTGGGGTTGATGTAATCAACTAGTCCCTCCACTCCAAGTTTCATGCCTTGTGCCTTTAGAAGAAAGGATTATTATTATTATTATTATTATCATCATCTTTGCTTTTGTACAGCTTCTAATGCCGGAGATGTACTACAATGTCAGCTGTTCACTACCAGTGAACTAAGGTAGCACCTATTATTTTTCGAGCACCATCCGGAGTATTCGTGTGGTTCCAAGCAGTGTTGTTTTCTACAAGTGCTCCACCTTTATTGCAGCCCCTATTTGTTCCATGTACTTCTCAAGATTTTTACTCACTGTTCCTAGGGCTCCGACAATTATTGGTACTACTGCTACCATTCTCATCGACTACAACTGCTTAACTTCCCAAGCTAAACTGTCATATCTGTCGACTTTTCTTTCATCCTTATCGCATACCTTGTTGTCAGCTGGGCATGCTATATCTATGATCCAGCATAGTTTGTTTTCTTTTTCAATTAAGACTATGTCTGGCTTCCTATTCTCTATTTCATGGTCGCACTGAATCATAAAATCCCATAGGTGGCAGTTCATCTGTCTTTACATTCTGAGTTCAAATTCCGTTATCATTATTATTATTATTATTATTATTATTATTATTATTATTATGATGATGATGATGATTATT
>NC_068990.1:42758080-42759176 GCF_001194135.2 Octopus bimaculoides
GTCGACTTTTCTTTCATCCTTATCGCATACCTTGTTGTCAGCTGGGCATGCTATATCTATGATCCAGCATAGTTTGTTTTCTTTTTCAATTAAGACTATGTCTGGCTTCCTATTCTCTATTTCATGGTCGCACTGAATCATAAAATCCCATAGGTGGCATTTCATCTGTCTTTACATTCTGAGTTCAAATTCCGTTATCATTATTATTATTATTATTATTATTATTATTATTATTATTATGATGATGATGATGATTATTATTATTATTAAGGTGGCAAGCTGGAAGAATCATTAGCATGCTGGATGAAATGCTTGCGGTATTTCGCTCATCACTATGTTCCAAGTTCAAATTCTGTCAAGTTCAACTTTGCCTTTCATCCTTTCAATGTCAATCAATTAAGTACCAGTGAAACACTAGGGTCAATATAATTGATTCATCTCCCTGCCCAAAATGGCTGCCCTTGTGGAAAAATTTGAAGCCATTATTATTATTATTATTATTATTATTATTATTTTTATTATTATTATTATTAATTATTAGTATTATTAGTAAGGCAGGAAGCTAGCAGAATCATTAGGATACCAGGCAAAATGGCTAGCGGCATTTCATCCATTTTTATGTTCTGAGTTCAAATTCTGCTGAGATTGACTTTGCTTTTCATCCTTTTGGGTTCAATGAAATAAATACCAATTGAGCAATGGGGTCGACGTAATCAACTAGCCCCCACTCTCTCTAAATGTGCCTTTAGTAGAAAGAATTATTATTATTATTATTGTTAGTGTTGTTGTTGCTGTTACTGTTACTTAAAACAGTTTGATTCAGCCCCATGCAACTTAAAAGTTTTATTGGCTTGTAACAGAAACCTAGCTCATCAAGCTCAATTAGTAGAACCTAGCTGAGCCCGGCAAGCTAGGTTACTATTAGAAGCCTATAAGTCCATGTTGCATGGGGCAAATCAAATTGTTTTAAATAATGATAAATGTGATTCCTACTTTCATTCATTTGTCCACTCACCCATATCTATCTATCTATCTATCTATCTATCTATCTATCTATCTATCTATCTATCTATCTATCTATCTATCTATCTATCTA
>NC_068990.1:42759959-42761792 GCF_001194135.2 Octopus bimaculoides
TTTTTTTTTTTTTTTTCCTTCCTTCCCCCTCCCAAAAAGAAAAGCTCTACATTGTATTTGTCCCATCTTCGTTGAGCCCTGTGTGGCTAATAAAAGAAATGTATCTTTATATACATATATATATATATATATGTATATATGTATAGAAAGAGAGAGAAAGTGGGAGAGAGAGAAGGTGGGAGAGAGAGAAACATACATATACTTATGCATATATAGGTACATATACAAGCATACACATATACATACATACATACATACATACATACATATATATATGTGTATATATAGTTGGAACTTACAAAAAAACAAACAAAACAAAAGACAAAGATGGATGTGTAAACAACAAACAGATGTATTAGTTTAACACTCAGGAAGTGAGAAAGTCTTTTACGTTTTGAGCAAATGCTCTTCAACAGAAAGGAACACAGAAATAAACAGAAAGAGAAACACACACGCACACACACACACACACACACGCACACACACACACATATATATAAATTAACAAACTATGGAAGACTATTTCTTCAAAGGGGTGTATGAAACATCCAATTCACTGGTATGTCAATTGAATACCATATAAATATGTGCATAAGGCAAATTACAAAGATAAAATTAGTGAGATATTTAATGATAATTATATATAATACTTTGGTCAGCTGTAAGCAAATGTGTACCAACAAGGAGAACTATAACCATCATTGAATATGACTGAAGGGTGTTATAAACACCTGCATTGCTAGAAATAAGAGCTAAATACTCTAATGCTGCAGTCAAAACACATAATTGTATACATACATGCTGACAGGGACCATAATAGCCCGGACCTAGCAATGTAGGAGTTTATAACACACTCAGTCATATTTAATGACAGCTACAGTTCTCCTTGTTTGTACACATCTGCTTATAAAATAAATTATTTGTATACACATTAGCGATTTGCTAAATCATCCATGGATTTCTATGGCATAGACATATATGATGAGAATGATTATCGTCCAGAATCAGCCAAGTCAAACTGATTGTACTGAAGAGGCTACAGCAAAAACCCAGAATTGACCAATCAGTCTGGAAATATCTCGTCTGCTGCTTTTCAGGCTATTACAGTCCCTGTCAGCATGTATGTGTACAATTATGTGCTTTGATTGCAGCATTAGACCATTGAGCTCTTATTTCTAGCAATGTAGGTGTTTATAACACCTTCAGTCATTTTTAATAACGGTTATAGTTCTCTCTCTCTCTCTTACTCTATATGTATATATGTATATATGTATATATATATATATATACACACACACACACACCACACAAATAAAGAATATTTTTCTACCAATATGGTGTTGAGCTCTCAATTTCACTGTGTTTCATATTCACACACACACACACACACACATACACATGCATACATGCATATTTACTTATATTACTTACTAGCAGAGATACCCAGTATTGCTTGGGGTTAAAATGGCATAGTTTTTTATTGTCTTACTTATTTCAGTCATGTGACTGCAGACATGCTGGAGCATCACCTTTAGTCAAAGAAATCGACCCCAAGATTTATTCTTTGTAAGCCTATTACTTATTCTATCAGAGTGTTTATGCCAAACATCTAAGTTACGGGAATGTAAACACAGCAACATGGGTTCTCAAGCGATGGTAAGGGTACAAACACAGATGCACACACACATTCACACAGACACACACATATACACACACATATATATATATATACATATACATATATATATATGTGTATATATATATTTACATATATATATATATATATATATATATATATATATATATATATATATATATATATATATATATATA
>NC_068990.1:42762152-42763392 GCF_001194135.2 Octopus bimaculoides
CACAGATTCAAATTCTACCACAAATCCAGATGCCTAAATGACCATACAGTATATTTCCACAATATCCCTTAAGTAATCCCATTAACCTTATAATTCTGCATTTTATCTCCTAATCCCTGTCTAATTCCTCTTTCATACTCGAATATCACAACCATTTAATTATATTCATGTGTATATGCGTGCTTACATATATGCATTTGAGTGTGTGTCTGTGTGTGTGTGTGTGTATGTATATATGCAAGGTATATATACCTGCGTGTGCAGTGGAGATAATACATACAGATACACATATATATGGGTGTCCATGTCTACATATATATATATGAGTACATGTTGTATGTGTAGGTGTTGATATGTATAAATATCTATATACATGTTTAATGTATGCATGTGTATACATCATCACATATACATATTCTTCTACTACTAAGCACTGACCTGTCTAACCAACCTAACCTATATTCCCAAATTCTTCATTCTACCATTTTACTATCCCTACCCCCTCTCTCCTTTCACTTTAGCTCTATCACTACATACCTGACACTCCTTTACTCTCTACACTCTCATACCTCTCTCTCTACCACCCATCACCCCCCATTCCTTCTATCTGACACCCCTTTTACTCTTTACCCTATCATCTTTCTACATAATCATATCTTTCTCTCTCTCTCTCTATCACCCTCACCTCCCCATTCCTACTATCAATTTATCTTGACTGACCACTAACCAATACACTTTTCCTCTCTTCATCTCTTTATTATCTCTCCCCCCCGCTTTTTTTCTATTTTTTCTATCTTCTTTTCTTTATTCCTCTCTTCTTGTTTTCGATTTGAAATTACAGATACATTCCCTACTTTTAGGTCACTTTAAATAAAACCCTCGATTCAATAACACCGTGTACAAACACTATACTGGAAATGACCAATTTTAAATACTATTGAAACTTACTCAGAAGGTACTGGAATCTTATATGTATACCATTCTGCCGAAATAATGGATCTACATATGCAATATCCCTGCATATCTCATATCTATTTTCATTCCTCCACTTCACTCTCTATTTCATATCTTACCTAAAATAACTATTGCTTAACCATTTTCTCACACAATCTCTGATGAAGGGATATATAAAATATCCAGGAAACAGCTGTAAGACCTTCTATTTATAAATGTTCTAAAATCTTTCACAGCCTTGGATTTTTATCCCATTCTGAAAATCTCTTTATATATATATATATAT
>NC_068990.1:42763751-42765253 GCF_001194135.2 Octopus bimaculoides
TATATATAGATAGATAGATAGATAGATAGATAGATAGATAGATAGATAGATAGATAGATAGATAGATAGATAGATTAATAGATAGACACTTATTTATAAATACACAATTCAACTATATATATTACAAAATTGTTGGTGATCAGAAGATCAACCAGCTATAGTAACTGTGCTGAAAAGGGAACTTATGAAGAAAATTGTCTAGGAAGGCAATAATTCCAAATTAGATCTGATGTAAGGAATGGTACTCTTCTGACTCGTAGAAAAAAACCTCTCAAGCGCTTTGGTATTCAGTTCATAGTGTAAGACATATGCAGCAACAGCTTTGGGCCAGTTGCTCTGTTGCAAAGTTTGTTGGTCCCTCTCCAGTCATGTTAGAATGGAAAAACCAAAGTTAAATGATGATGATAGTAATAGCAATACACACACACACACACACACACACACACACACACACACACACCATACATACACATACATACACATACATTCAACTGAAATTTTAACATTGGAGAAAGAAAGATATATCTTTCTCTCAAATGGATGGATGGATGGATGGATGGATGGATGGATGGATGGATGGATGGATGGATGGAGGAATAGATAATCAGATGGCTGGATAGGTGATTGGATGGATGTATGGATGGATGAACAACTCAATAGATGGATGACTTAGTAGACACCGAGCAATACCCATGATTACAAATGGTGCTATACAGTGCCAGATTAAGGACAAATGCTTGTTTAGTTATGAGGCCCCTTACTTGGACAGGGCCCTGTTATGATGCCCCTTACATGGACAGGGCACCATTGACCAGCCTTGTGCTGAAGCACACCTAAGAACAATGATAAATCTGGCACTGGTGCTATACTAATTGTTGCTGTCACTTCATCATGTCAAGGCTAACATAAAGAAAAAGAAAATAAAAACGAATAATAAACCACCTAAATCAAACCGAAATTAACTGGTTCATAGAACTGGTGTGCTGGAAGAAGATTAAAGACTTACTAGCAGTTGAATGGACAATGTATCATATCCACCTCTCTGTCCAACAGATTTATGGTCAATGGAATTCTAGCTGTGGTCACCTTGTCCTTTCTTATGTAGCTATATATGTATGAGTGTGTAAATGCTTGTGTTTATGTCTTTTACTCTCTCTTTTACTTGTTTCAGACATTTGACTGTGGCCATGCTGGAGCACCGCCTTTAGTCGAGCAAATCGACCCCAGGACTTATTCATTGGAAGCCTAGTACTTATTCTATCGGTCTCTTTTGCCAAACCGCTAAGTTACGGGGACGTAAACACACACACCAGCATCGGTTGTCAAGCGATGTTGGGGGGACAAATACAGACACACAAACACACATACATATATATATATATATACTCGACGGGCTTCATTCAGTTTCTGTCTACCAAATCCACTCACAAGGCTTTGGTCAGCCCGAGGCTATAATAGAAGACACTTGCCCAAGGTGCCACGTAGTGGAACTGAACCCAGAA
>NC_068990.1:42766092-42767129 GCF_001194135.2 Octopus bimaculoides
GTGGTAGTGGTGGTGTACTCCTTTCACACACATACATACACACACACATTTAAATACACACAGGGTATGAAGAGGGAAGGAGGAGGGAGGGAACGAGGAGGGATGGAAAGAGGAGGGATGGAACGAGGAGGGATGGAACAAGGATGGAGGGAAGGAGGATGGAGGGAAGGAGGACAGAGGGAAGGAGGACGGAGGAAAGGAGGAGGGAGGGAAGGAGATGAGGGAGGGGAGGATTTTGGTGGTAGTAGTGGTGGTGGTGGTGGTGTTGGTGGTAAGTGATGATGATGGCAGCTGTGGAAACTGAAGCAACTGACTTTGGCAGGATTTGAAATCTGAATGTAAAGATTCATAGGTAGATACTGCAACGCATTTTGTTTAATGCTCTACTGATATTGACAGTCTATTAATAATAACAATAATTATAATTCTTGCTTCTACAGGTATGAGCTCTAAAAATTTGGGTGAGTTGGGGGCTAGTCGATTACACCATCTCCAGCGCTCAACTGGTCCTCATTTTATCAACCCTGAGAAGTTGAAAGACAAACTCAGCCCCAACAGAATTTCAACTCAGAATGTATTGAGTCAGAAAACATGCCACTAAGCATTTTGTCCAGCTTGTTAGCAGTTCTGACAGATCACCATCATAAACAATGAGGATGATGATGATGACAGTAATAATAATTCTTTCTACTACAGGCACAAGGGCCCGAAATTTTATGGGAAGGGATTACTCAATCGCAGTGATTCCAGTACTCAACAGGTATTTGATTTATCAATCTCCAAAAGGGAAATAATAATAATGGTTTCAGATTTTGACATGAGGTCAGTAATTTCGAAGTGGGGACTAAGTTGATTACATTAATGCCAGTACTCATCTGGTACTTAATTTTAGCAACATGGTTCTGGGTTCAGTCCCACTGCGTGGCACCTTGGGCAAGTGTCTTCTACTATAGCCTCGGGCCGACCAAAGCCTTGTGAGTGGATTTGGTAGACGGAAACTAAAAGAAGCCTGTCATATATATATATATATATATATA
>NC_068990.1:42767387-42774355 GCF_001194135.2 Octopus bimaculoides
TGTGTGTGTGTGTGTGTGTGTGTGTGTATATCTTTGTGTGTCTGTGTTTGTCCCCTTAACATTGCTTGACAACCGATGCTGGTGTGTTTACGTCCCCGTAACATTAGCGGTTCAGCAAAAGAGACCGATAGAATAAGTACTAGGCTTACAAAGAATAAGTCCTGGGGCCGATTAGCTCAACTAAAGGCGGTGCTCCAGCATGGCTGCAGTCAAATGACTGAAACAATTAAAAGAGTAAAAGAGTAACCCCAAAATGATAAATGATAAAATCAATCTTGGTAGGATTTAAACTCAGAAAGTAAAAACAGAAGAAATACCATTGAGCATTTTTGTCTAGTGTGCTAACAATTTTGCCAGCTCACCATGTTCAATAATGATGATGATAGTACGATTTAAAATAATAATGATAATAATAATAACAACAATAATAATAATACTAGTCTTTCCTTTAAACACCCTCTCATGTAATAATACCAAGGAATAGTAATGAATTCTTGAAATTTGATGATGCATTAATTCATTAATAATGAACATTTTAACAACAAACCCTCACACACACACACTCATGCACGCGTGCACACACACACACACACTCATGCATGTGTGCACACACACACACACACACACACACACGTACACACACATATATGCATGCACACTAATACACCCAAACACAAAACCTGAAAATTCACGTGTGTGAAATGGAGTGCACTTGAATGTACAATGTGTTACACATGACATTATAACGATATGAGTTTAAGATACTGGACAATAAACCTGTATGGTTGTTATATGAAATTTGACTACACATTGTGCCACAATATAACTCATATAATGACCAGAAGTTTCTATGTGGGATGCTTAAACCATCACCTGCTTTAATGCTCTTGGATAACATTTAGCAGAGAAATCCATTCTGTTACCAAAGTGTATGTCTCCATGATGCAAGTGGTGTTCTTCATGCCCACCTATTCCATGATAAAGATATCCAGTTATGGAGAAATATTATCTTACTTGGAAACAAGTGAGGGTTGGTGACAGGAATGGTATCCAGCCATAGAAAACTCTGCTTCAACAAAATTCTGCCTGGAGAAGTTGACGTTAAGATTATGATGATGATGATAATGATGACGACGGCGACGATGACAACGACAATAATGATGATGATGATGATGATGACGACGATGACAATTTTGATGATGATGATAACGACGAAGATTGTGATGATGACGATTCGAAAAAAAACATTAAGCTGCATCTCAGACATATCCAGCTTTATCAAGTGTCATGATGCAAAAATGTTGTAAACAGACCAATATAAAGTAAAGACACAAAAAGAAATTGTTGAAGTATGGTGGCACTATCATGCTAACATCCATGTAACTATCTTGATCAATTATATAAATCATCTCAAATCAATAAGGGAACCACTATGTGGTCGTTCAACCTGCAAGAAATAGCAGCCAAATCCCCCTCAAAATAACATCTCACCATCATCTTAGAAAAGGACACATTGGGATAATGTGGCTCTAGGTTCCTTTCACACAGGACAAAAAACAAATGAGATGGCCATGAATGGAATACATTTGATCACAGGTAAGTTTCATTAGAGCAAACCTAGCGTTATATGACAACAACAAGAACAACAACCTAAATTTCCTGACTGAGCATGACCATCACTTGGAAAACAGCTTGGAGTGACACTTTCTAAATCAATCTGAAAATCAAGCAATGAAGGGGAAAAGCAATCATCACATGAGCTGTTTTGGACAGAGAAATTACATTTAGAAATTGGCTAAAATATTAAGATCTCTGTCTTGCATAAAATCTTCACACCATCTGCTTCACCACTTCTAAACAAGAAGAATATATTCATTTCAAATTGTTGCTATATACCCCAAATTCTTTCCCCAAGATCTTTCCTGATACATAAAAATGATGAATGGCAATCAATATTATAGGCCATGTAACCAACATATAATATCAGGTATTAAAACTTTAAACCAATATCTTAAATATTGCTTTTTTCCCCGCCACTTCTTCACCAATGATGAGAGTAGCATTACTGAGATAAAGTTAACTGCATATGTGTGCATGTGTGTGTGCATATGTGTGTATGTGTGTGCATGCAGAAATGCAGAGAAATGTTTTAAGAGTGTTTGTGTGTTTAACTGACACAAGATTTAACTCCGCTGTAAAAAGTAAATGCAGTGGTTAAACTGATGTACTTTCACAGTAGTTGAGTTTTGCTTTTGTTTTTCCTCTCTGCGTAGTCAAGAAAAGGAAAAAAGAAAAGAACAATCAGACAAATTTCAACATTTATTAACACTTTATCAGTGGCTGGTTATTTTTTCTCTCACTGGAAAAACTATTTTACCAATGACAAAGGTTAGCAGACTACGTAATACTGTGCCATTAAGAAGTTCATTCTGCCACATCATTGGTTTTTCAGTTTTTAGTTTAGTCCCTATTTGCACAGCACTTAGGGTAAGCGTCTTCTTCTATCATCTCAAGCTGACCACTGCCTTGTAAATGAATTTGAAAGTTCAGAAAGTCTGGTAAGCTCACCATGTGTGTGTGAGTGTGAGTGTGTGAGTGTGTGTGTGTGTGTGTGAGTGTGTGTGTGTGTGTGTGTGTGTGTGAGAGAGAGATGTGTGTGGATGTGTGATGTGTTGTTATGTCTCAAGCTACTGCTATCTAGCATCTTCGGATGATCTCTACTCAACCGCTACACAACTGCTACTCGACTGCTACTCAATATTCCTACCAAGGCCAGACTACCTCTATTTATATGTCTTGGGAGATCCCACTTCTTCGCCAGGGGGCATCAACACAACATGTGTGGATGTGTGTGTGAGTGCATGTGTGTGTGTGATGTGTGGATGTGCATGTGTGTGAATATGTGAATATGTATGTGCGTGTGTGTGTGTCTCTGTATTTGTATATGTGTGCATGTGCATGCAAATGTTCGTATTTTGCCTGCTGCAATGTGAGAAAAACGGTAGTGATGCTGACATTCCCCGTTCACATATTGACCAGTTGTGTGCACTTTGAAAGACTTGTGGAATACATAAATCTCTTATTTGCAAAACCAGGTGAGTGTTGGTAACATGAAGAGCATCCAGCTGTAATATTCTGCATCAATTAACTCCTCATCTAGTGCTTACTTGCATGGAAAAACAGCCATCAAATGAATGAAAAATTTATTCTTTATTCATTCAATTCAATAAACATTAAATGTATATATAGAGGCACAATGGCCCAGTGGTTAGGGCAGCGGACACGCGGTTGGAGGACCGCGGTTTCGATTCCCAGACCGGGCGTTGTGTGTGTTTATTGAGTGAAAACACCTAAAGCTCCATGAGGCTCCAGCAGGGGGTGGTGGCAACCCCTGTTGTACTCTTTCGCCCCAACTTTCTCTCACTCTTTCTTCCTGTTTCTTGAGTAAAAAGCTGCGATGGAATGGTGTCCCGTCCAGCTAGGGAGGAACACATACGCCATGGAAACTGGGAAACCGGCCCCATACTCCACAAGGGGCTAAGAGGATTTCCAAATGTATACATATATATATATATATATATATATATACATACATACATACATACATACATACATACATACATACATGCACACACACACACACACACACATTAACATACATATAGATATGTACAAATCTATGCAAGTACATATTAATAAAAACCTGAATAATTGTCCAATAATACACAGTACACTATACAAGTTTGTCCGACTACTATATTATAAGAGGTATGAAACTTAGAGTAACTCACATTTAAGTCCTGTGTATATTAAGTGATATATATATGTATATATATATATATATATATATATATATATATATGATGATGATATATAAATAGACACACTCATACATTATATATTAAATTTTCAGACATATTATGATCTACTAATATTTACATATCTGAAGCAAGTATGCTAGATTAAATTATGTCATTTTTTAGCAGAATTATCTATCACTGCATCATAAACTTGACAAATAAAGCATGTACATGCATGCACACGCGCACACATACACTGAAAGCAGCAGCATCTAAGCATAGTTGCATACACAAACACGTTCCTGCACTCATACATACGCAGATACCTGCAGATATTTTCATATGCAGCCACAGATATTTTTATGTATGGTTATGTTAAAGTAGTAGTTTTCTATTTAGAGACATTACTATGGAAACATAACTGTATCATAATAAATTAATATGTTTGGTTGTTTGAAAGTCAAACCAAATTAACAAAAAAATATTTGCTTCCTGTGACTCGGTGCAAATCTTCCTTTATTTTGGAAAGAAAACCTAACAAGGAATCTATGTCACTTTTATACCTTTCTGAAGATTTCTAGAAGAGAAAAATTAAGGAAGAGGCCTTGACTGTGAATCAAAACAAGAGAGCAATTTCAAGTTCTTTGTAGGTAACCTTTCACTGCGTGACACTTGACATACCAAGTTCAAGCGCTTACATTTTCTGTCCAGACATGAATCAAATGTTTACTAGAAGAAATTTGTACTCTGTCATCATATCTGATGTGTTAGATACATATGAAAAGAGGCTGCACAACTATACCAATGACTTCATGGTCTGGTATCACTGGAATGCAGGAATAAACTGGACAATGGAATGAGTGTAAAAATTATATCCAGAAAGGGACCATGTGACTTCCTGGCATAAAATCACTCACAGACAAGTCCCAGCCTCTGTCCCACTGCCACTCTATCTCCTCTCTCTGCTTTCTATCATTACTATAACAGTTTTTGTTCCCTGGAGTTGGCTAGACTCAAGTTACCTCATTTCAAGCTTTCCTGCCCCAATCATTTCTTCTTTTTTCACTACCCTTATGTCCAAAGCCTCTCGCCCCACATTAACCATTACACCCAATCTCTTCGGTCCCAGACAGTTGACCCTCTGGAATACCCTCCTTGCACATGTTTTTCCCACAGATGACATAAAGAATTTCTAGGGGAACATTAATGACATCAGTCTCACAAGGTTAGGGAATGGGTGGGGCTATTATGGCCATGGACTCTGCCTCTTTCTCTAAACCCAGCAGGTAAAACAAAAATGTTCATACTACGACTGCACCCATATGATTCAGCACTGCATGACAGAGTGTGCAGTATGGTCTTCAACCAGGTAGAAACATGCATCATATAGTTAGCTCCTCTTTATTTGACCAACAGTATGCATGTTATAAGGCTGTCCAATCAAGGTTGGCTTTGGGCTATACAACATGAACGACAACAACAACAACAATGACTCCTTATCATTTGTATCTTTAAAATCAACAGAAGAAAACCATGTGGTTATGGTTGGTGGCTAGCATGGACGGTATCTGGAAGGAACAGAGGAAAGAGAGAGAGAGAGAGAGAGAGAGAGAGAGAGAGAGAGAGAGAGCAAGTAACAACATCTGGTCACTAGAAGTGATACAAGATATCAGGTGTATTTAGCAAGAAAAGTAAGAAGTGAGACTTGATATCGTATGATGTGATGCAGTATACTGCAATCAAAGTGATTGAATGTAATGCGATATGTGGTGTAATGCAATGCATTATGAAATGATGCAATGTGATGTGAAACGATGGGACATAGTTTAAGGTAAAGAGATGTAATGATGTGTAATGTGATGAGTTGAAATGTGATGTATTGTGATGTAATATGCTACAAATATAATGTGATACAATATAGCAGGGTGTGATGTAATGTAAAATTATCTGAAGTTCATGTAATATGACATGTGACACTCCTATTGTCAAGAATCAAGTCCACAAAGTTATCAGATCTTGGGCATACAACATGCCATGAGTTATTGCTCAAGACCATCCTGACAGGAAGTGCAGAGGACAAGAGAGCAAGATGCTATCAAAGACGTTTGTGGACAGATAACATCAAAGAATGGACCAAAATCAAGATACTGGCTGATTTGTATGCATACAGCACAACACAGAGTGAGTTGGATGAACCTCTGAGCATAGGGAAGGCTCCTGGGTGATGGTTGATGGTGATGTAATGTCATATAAATGTAATTATGCTACAATGCAATGTGATATGACATAATGTGAATGTTATATAATGTGACATGTGATATGCTGAATTGTGATGTGATGTGACCAGTGTAATTTAATCCAACATGGTGTGGAGTCAAATGTATAGTGTAATATGTTGTGATGCAATTAGATAGTGTGTGATTGTGATGTCATTTTGATATGAGGTGCAGAGATATGAAATAAGAGAAAACAATGTTGTATCTTGTCATTTAATATGAAGTACAAAGAAGCACTGCTATATAATGTAATATCATTTGAACTATGGTAGAGATAATATATATAATATAATTATGGTGTGTTGCTATTTAATATGAGGTGCAGAGATCCACTGCTGTACAATGTGATGTGATTTGATGTAAAATGCTGTGATGTGAATCACTGCAATGTAGTGCAGTGTCATGCACAGTAAATGTTATAATTATTTCATGGCTACATCAAAGGGAATCCAGTGATAGGTAAACCCATAGGTGACTCCTAATTTGGACTGATCTAAAGTTACTGAAAAGGGGAACTTATATTATGTCACCATTTTACTCTGGTTTTGAGGTGCGATGTACTGGAAAACTTGAAGAGCTTTAAAAGCTGAGCTAATGCTTCACTTAGGTTTTATGATGCAAAGAAGATGACAGATAAATCTACCCACTGGATGGGCCTCTTTCAGGGAACTTTCTCAGACATTGCAAAATGTAGTATTAACAAAGGGTCTCAGTGCCTGGAAGGATATCAGTATTAGTGAGAAGGGCAGAGTGGTAATAACAATGGTGGTGGTGAAGATTGTGATTGTGATTGAAATGATGATAATGATGATGATGATGATGATGATGATGATGAGGATGAGGATGAGGATGATGATGATGTGTTGGAGGAGGAGGAGGGGGAGGAGGGGGA
>NC_068990.1:42775137-42781173 GCF_001194135.2 Octopus bimaculoides
TGGAACTCTTTTAAATAAAATAATATATTCCTCTATACACGATCATACAAAACCCCTTTTTTTGTATTTATTTTTACTCACATATATATATATATATATATACATATATATATATATATATTTGAAGATAAGCAACAAAAATTCAATAGGTTATAGCAGTACGTACGTTTTGTACAAGCTCCATTTATTCATGTAGTGAGAACAGCACATAGAATGTACAATGAAAATGTACTCCTCAGCTGCATAATGGAATTTCATTTTAGAAAGTCATTTTGAAGATGTTTGCAAAAAACAAGAGTAAGAGAAGAAAACATACCATCTCGACTATGCTGCTGTTCAACAGACTACTGAATCAAACAAGAATTTAAAACATATGTGTTTCTAAAGAGGAAAATCAAAAACACCTTACTACATAGATAATTGCTATATAAATTACTACTATATATATTATTGCTATATAGTCTAAATATAAATATATTACTGTTAATATTATTGCTATGTTATTATTGCTGTATGATTTGGCTACATATTGCACACACACACATATGCATATATATATATATATATATATATATATATATATATATATATATATATATATATATATATATATATATACACAAATCTATATATATATATGTATATATATATATATATATATATATATATATGGATGGATGTATACATAAATATTTATATGTAGACATGTATACATATGGGTATACATACATATACACATACATGCACACATACATACATGCATAATACATACATACATACATGTATGCATGTATGTATGTATGTATGTGTAAGTATTGATGCCCATATTATTGGTATATATTATTAAATACATTTACTAAAGATAAAATGAGTGGAATATTACATAAACCTAGTTCTTTCATTGGCAATAAAAAAATGTTGACAAGTAAAACACACACGTATGCACACATAATGAACACAGAGAAAACATTTGAAGCTTATATGGAATGAGAAAGAAAAATGGTAAAACTAACAATTGAAAACACCCAAATATAACAAAACAAAAAAGAAAACAAAAACTTCCAAGATTGTAATGTAAAAGAGCTGCATTTTCAGCTTAATAGAGTTTGTGTTGGTCACTATGTCTTAAAAATCAATACTGGTTAATAAACATAAAGAATACATTGATGTGTATTGAGGTATATAATGAAAGAAGTCTTGGAATATATTTAAGGAAACAGGTAAGAGTGCAGCTAAGCAAAGGGAGGTTACTACACAATCAGTATGTTCTATATGTGGGTGACAGAATAGTTTTAGTCCGTTTATGAATGACTGCATGCATTCATGCATGTGTGTGTGTGTGTGTGTGTGTGTGTAAAAACACATGCACATGCAGATATATATTTAAACATATGTACACATTCATATACACACATACATGTATGTGCATAAATTGGGATATTGCCTAAAAACGATGAAATATAGAATATAGATTAAAGAGTAGGTTAAAAATAATGATGTTATAAAAATGCAAGACACATGTTCACACTTTCACACATGCATACTCACACTCACATTTTGATGTGCATGTATAAGCAAAAATATGCATACAAATACATACATACATACATACATACATAAAGATATGTAAAACTTTCCAAACATTTAGCACATAAATACATATGCATGCATCTAGACACGAAAATATATACATAAAAATGCATCCATAAAACAAACATACAAATCTGCACATAGATACATATGCATACGCCTAGACATGAAAATATATACATAAAAACGCATCCATAAAACAAACATACAAATCTGCGCATACACTAACACCAAATACTGCACACACACACACACATACACACACACATATGATGATGTTGATAAAAGTTCCAATGAAGGAGCCTTGAATCTATGTTAGAGTCCGGCTCTTTCTCTATTGACAAGAAATACAGAAATGAAACTGATTGATAACATACATACATACATGTGAACATGTACACACATGTCTAAATTATTTTACTCTTTTATTGGTTCCACTCATAGGTCAGTGGCCATGCTGAAGCACTCCCTTCTAATTAAAATCTATTTGTCAAACTACTAAGTTAAACAGACACCATATAGAGATCAACAATTTTTATATCAATGCTTACATAAGCAAAACACACCCACTCATACATTTATGCAACAGCCTCTGCACAGTTTCCTGTTATCAAATTCCACTCACAAAGAATTGGCCAATGCAAGGCTAATAGAAGACACTGCTTGGATCGGATGGAATTTCTGGAAGCAGATTTTCAATAGACAGATTCCTTTCTTGCTTCCGACCTTCATCTAATTCTAAGCAAGGTAATATTTCTCCAAAGCCGGATATGTTTTTATGGAAGACTTGAAACAAACAATAATGCTTGTGAGATGGTGTCACTCATTTACAAATACTTCACAATGGTAAGGTAAGGAAACCTAAACACACACATGTAATATATACAGGAATGGCTGTGTGGTAAGTAGCTTGCTTACCAACCACATGGTTCCAGGTTCAGTCCCACTGCGTGGCACCTTGGGCAAATATCTTCTACTATAGCTTCGGGTCAACTAAAGCCTTGTGAGTGGATTTGGTAGATGGAAACTGAAAGAAGCCCGTCGTATATATGTACATGTATATATATATGTGTGTCTGTGCTTGTCCCTGCAGCATCACTTGACGACCGATGCTGGTGTGTTTACATCCCCGTAACTTAGTTCGGCAAAAGAGACCGATAGAACAAGTACTAGGCTTACAAAGAATAAGTCCTGGAGTCGATTTGCTCGACTAAAGGTGGTGCTCCAGCTTGACCGCAGTCAAATGACTGAAACAAGTAAAAGAGTATATATATATATGTATATATATATATATATGGTGTCTTGCTGTAGAGGAAGTAAAAAATTACCTGGCCGGAGAGAGAAAAATCAGGAATGAAGACAGAAATGGGTGTGTTGCCACAAAGAAAATACATGGCTGCCCAACCTGAGGGAAGTGCAGGAGAAAAAGAGGGAGAGAGTGGGAGACTGCAGGATGGAGATGGTGGCAAGGAACAGGGATCAGAGTATAAATGAGATAATTGAGTAAAGGAAGAAAGAAATATAGATAGTGGCAAGTGCCAGGGCATACCCTGGAGGTTCAAATGGTGTAATATAAGTGACAGGATATTGTGAAGGGAGTGCAAGTAAGTGGTGAAAGACCTGGGTATGTATAGAGTTGGAGAGGCTACTGCATTATAGCAATGATGAAGAGGAGCAGGAGTGTGAGGACAGAATTGGGGAGTGAGAGCTAGGCATAGTGAATGAAGGAGGAAATGTGAGGAAGAGAAGAGATGTAGATTAGTTTGTTGGGGTAGAGTGAGGGAAAAGTTTTCTTGTTACATGTGAGTGGAACATCCAAGTCAGGGGCCAGAAGATGGCAATAATAGAGTGAGACAAGGCATGTGGGTAGAACGAACAGGTTGAGGGCAAGCAGAGTGCAATGATACAGTGGCACCGGGCCAAGTGGACAAGATTGGGGAGTGGGAGGTAATGTGCGGAAGAGAAGAGATGTAGCGATGTAGTTTGGTTCGTTGTGGTAGAGTGTGTGAGAAGGTTTCTTGTTAAGTGTGGGTGGGACACACAGCGCTTCTAGAACTCAGTCTCACCAATGAGAGAGGATCTTCTCAAGAACTTCATATCACCAGACTTCTCAGTCCATGGTCATTTCCTCCATGGGTTCCAACTTCCTGAGATCAGTCCTTACTACTTCATCCCATGTCTTCCTGGGTTCCCCTCTTCCACGGGTACCATCCACTTTAAGTGATCGGCATCTCTTTATGTAGCTGTCCTCATTCATACACATCACATGTTTAAACCAACATAGTCTTCTCTCTTGCATGCTACATTTGATTCTTTTATGATCAACTTTTCTCTCAATACATTTGCACTTTCTCGTACATGTGCACTGTTTCTCTCCAGTCTAAGCAGGTTTTCAGCATTCATATCTCACTACCATGGAGTATAGCCATTCATACACAAGCATCATATAGTCTACCTTTGACTCTCAGAGAGAGTCCTTTTGTTGCCAACAGAAGTAATAGCTCTCTGAATTTCCTCCACCCAATTATTAGTGTAGAAACAATACTTTCAGAGCATCTTCCATCATTGCTAATTTGGTCAGAGGCTATCTACAACTTTAATAGAGCCTCTTGGGCATTTGAGAGGATCTAAGTCCTTTGTGCTCTTAGTACTTATTGTCCCTGCACATGTGCCACATACAAAGACAACTTCATTTGTTAATCTACTTGTGATACCACTGCATGTCTTATGTGTCCATAGTTTACACTGGGTGCAGTGAATGGAATTTCATCCAACTCCTTTCCTACATACCAAGCAGAACCATTTACCTGATGGAAAGACAATTTCATTTTCTTTCTTACTAACAACCACTTTTGTCTTAGCTAGGTTAACTTTAAGGCCCTTTGATTCTAGGTTTTGTTTCCATACCTGGAATTTCTTTAACAATTCTGCTAAAGATTCTGCAATAAGAGCAAGGTCATCAGCATATAGTAGTTCCCACAGGCACCCAGTTTTTAATTCCTCTGTTATGGCCTGGAGGACTATAATGAATAAGAGTGGGCTGAGAACTGAGTAGTGGTGAACCCCTACCCGAATGCTAAATTCATCACTGTATTCACGGTCAACTCTCACCTTACTGATAGCACCACTGCACATGGCTTGTACAGCCCTAACAAGCCACTCCTCAACTCCTAACTTCCTTAGAGACCACCATATAACAGAACAGGGAACTCTGTCGAAAGCTTTCTTCAAGTGAATGAAGGCTAAGTACAATGGCTTACTTTTGGCCAAGTACTTTTCCTGCAGCTGTCTCACAAGGAAGACGGCACTTGTGGTACTCTTTCCAGGTACAAAACCAAACTACATCTCATCTAGTTTAATTCTATTTCTGATCAATTGAGCTATAACCCTCTCAGTAATTTTCATGCCTTGGTCTAGCAGTTTAATATCTCTGTAGTTGTTTCCATCTAAGGCATCATCTTTACCCTAATAACAGCTAACTATAATGCTCCTACACCAGTCGTTGGAGATGGTGCATTCCTGAATAACCTGATTAACTATACGGGTGACTAAGCTATATCCTATGCCACCAGAAATTTTAATCATCTCAGCAGTGATTCCTGGTTGTCCATGGGCTTTCCCTGTCTTCATGTCCTTAATTGCCTTATCTATTATGCTGCTATCAACCATGATGGCTGGGCCCTCAATTGGTTTGATATTTAGTAAACTCTCCTTCTCCTATTCATTTTCAACATGTAGTGACCTTTCATAGTGACACTTCCATGCAGCTTTCTTTTCTGAGTCACTAAATGCAAGCATACCATTATCCAATCACACACATTTCTCATCTACCACATGTCTGTTTTCTCTGATACACTGCTTTGCAATCCTGAACACCTCACACCTTTGATCCTCACACTGTAGAACATTTGCAAATCTCTTACCTTCAGCTACTCCTTTTGCCCTGTATACTTGATGTCTAACTGCCCTTTTGGCTAGCTGATCTAATTCTCTGCTTCCACCGTCTTTCCATTCCTTCCAGGCTTGTCTCGTTGCTTTTATAACACTGTCAAGCTCCTTGCTCCACCATCATGTCACCTTTGGTCTAGCTGGGACTCTGCACCAGCCACATTGTCCCTCAAGAACTTCCAGTTGTCCTCTAAGCTATATGTCCCTAACTCTTCCTCTCTTTCATCAGAGGCTTCCATTAGCAAATCTGTAAATTTTTGTCTGATTGCTGGGTCTTTGAGCTTCCATAGTCTTCTTTTCCAGATTGGCTTATTTCCCCAGGTCTTTCTAGCTCTAATTCAGAAGTCGATAACTAGTAACCCATGTTGGGTTGTACACTCTTCACCTGGGAAAGACATTGCATTTTTAAGCATCCATGTTTTTCATTGCCTGGTGAGGAGGTAGTCAATCTGGCTTATGTAATATATATATATAAATATATATATATAAATACACATA
>NC_068990.1:42783813-42786194 GCF_001194135.2 Octopus bimaculoides
AAATTTGAAGCAATACCTACTATTTAACTGATGCCACCTGAAAGACATAAAAATAAGCATTCCCTTCAATTTAGCCAAGCAGATGTGCACAATAGTGTTTGGTGCAAATACCTAGGATCTATGACTTCATGAACTTAAAACCAATCTGATTGAGAGACATTATCTACTTTCACTAATAGATGATGGGATGCAATATTTGAAGAGAATTGATATCCATATTTTCAACCTACTGGAAGGTTCAAAGTTCCATTTTAAACAAGGTCAAAATTTCAAAATTAAGATTGAGTGTACCTGTGCATCCAAAAACTTAATCTATGTCATAACTAGTTCAGGTTGTAGATGTAGCTATATGGGATGAACAAGAATGCTTCTCAGACTGAGAACAACACTTCATAAGGAACAAATCCATTTCCCAAGATATAGACAAATATTATTGAGTGAGCACATAGAGAGATATAGAGGGAATTTTTAACCAAACTTCAAAATTTTCCCCATATACCAATGCAATGAAACAACTTCTGCACAACAGTAGGAAAATTTACACACACACACACACACACAGACACACACATAATTAAATCAAGGATATAAATCCTCTTAAAGGGATGTCAGCATCCAAGTTCCCTAGTTTTATCCAGTATATCAGTGAAAAACCAAAGATGTTAGCTTTGCATTGATGGATATGGGTGTACTATTTTTATGTATAAGAAAAAAAAAATGGAGAAATTGACATATAGACATCAATTTATTAGAACATAATACAATTCTGAACAATATCAAACTCAATTTCACCTACAATTGAGCATTTCCATGCCCAATTAATCTGAGGAATTAAATTAAATCAAATTTGATATATGGAAATTTAATTTAATTTAATTTAATTTAATTCAGTTTCTCAAATCAATTGGGCATGGAAACAATTGTAGGTGAAACAATTGTATTATGCTCAAATAAATTGAAGTCTATATGTTAATTTCTCCATTTTCTTTTTCTTATATATATATATATAAGGTGAAAAAAGGTAAAGTTTCTTTCTCCAGTCATACCAACTAATAAGGGCCAGTTTCCCTGTTTCCATGGCAAATATATTCCTCACCTAGTTGAGACACCAGTCCATCACAGGATTACTCATTTTTGCTAGTTGAGTGGACAGGAGCAACATGAAATGAAGTGTTTTGTTCATGAACACAATGCATCGCTGGGTCCAGGAACTGAAACCACAATTTTATGATCATGAATCTAACACCCTGACCACTAAACCATACGTCTGAACACAGGGTTAGGAGAGGCTAGTCAAGGAAATCGATCCCTGTATTTAACTAGTATTTTATCTCGACCAGACCCGGAAGAATGAAAAGTAAAGTTAACTACGATGGAATTTGAATTAAGAACGTTAAAAACCTGAAGAAATGCCACAACACATTTTGTCTGATGCTTACATGGCTATGATGATGATGATGATGATGATGATGATGACGATGATGGTGATAACGACAATAACAATGATAACAACATCAACGTCAATTATTATCATCATCATCATCATCATTATTATTATTATTACTATTATCAATAGTAATTTTCAACATCATCATCATCATCATCATCATTAATATAGCTATGCTGCCTTTGTTGTTACTTCTGTTTTTGATGTTGTTCTTGTTGTCGTTGATGTTCACGATGTTGTTGTTGCCGTTGTTGTTGTTGTTGTTGTTGTTCTTGATATAGCTATTGAGTCTGGTCCTCAGCGAAGGCCAAAGTCACTCACCGCTGACCATTGTTGTCAGCTTAATGGAAGCTATTAGAGAAACAAAAAGATGTGATAAAGTTAATACACACACACACACACACACACACACACACACACACACACACACACACACACACACACACACACACACACACACATATACACATATACACACATGTGCACATGTGCACACACTGAAATATTTACAGACAGACCAACACCAGTATCTGCAGAATCACAACAATCACTTATTGATGTACTAAATACTCTTCTTTCACCATAGTTCCTAACTCGTCTGATATTACTTCTCTGTGTTGTTGATATCTGCATTTCTCTATATACGTACATTTGTGTGTGTGTGTGTGTGTTTGTGTGTTTGTGTATGTGCGTATCTGTGTGTGTGTGTATATGTATGCATGTACATATGTATACACTTACACATGCGCACACACACACATGCATACATATATATATACACACACGCATATATATACATACATATATATAGATATGTATCATCATCATCATCGTTTAACGTCCGCCTTCCATGCTAATATACATACATATTTGGTTGGCACTCCGTCGCTTATGACGTTGAGGGTTCCAGTCGATCCGATCAACAGAACAGCCT
>NC_068990.1:42786294-42788420 GCF_001194135.2 Octopus bimaculoides
TATACGCACGCACACACACACACATATATATATGCATTTGTAGGTATATGTGAATGAATGTATATCTGTAGGTATGTATGTATGTGCCTATGTTTGTGCCTATGTATGTGTGTATGTATGTATTTTGTATATATATGTCTGTTTGTATTTACATTACTGCCTACTCATTGTCAAGTCTCAACACATTTTGTAATAAAACTATAGATATATTGACTCCTTCTTATTAAGACCCAACCATATTAGAAACGTGCTAGTGCTACGCCAAGACTTTTCTAGACACCAAGGGCACCTTAACAATGAACAGAGTCACAAAGGCAACTCAGAGGATCACAACTGCTCCTTCCTTGATAATACATCATCCATTTCTTCTCACAAGCAAGGAAACTACAGTAGATGAGATATTTTATTGCATATTCAGCCATCCATCATGTGGAGGCGCAATGGCCCAGTGGAAAGGGCAGCGAACTCGCAGTCATAGGATCGCGATTTCGTTTCCCAGACCAGGCGTTGTGAGTGTTTTTTGAGCGAAAGCACCTAAAGCTCCACAAGGCTCCGGCAGGGGATAGTAGCAAACCTTGCTGTACTCTTTCACCACAACTTTCTCTCACTCTTTCTTCCTGTTTCTGTTGTACCTGTAATTCAAAGGGCCAGCCTTGTCACACTGTGTCACGCTGAATATCCCCGAGAACTATGTTAATTTCACGATCGGATCAACTGGAACGCTCGACGTCGTAAGCGACGGAGTGCCAACAACAATCAGCCAGCCATCCAGTCAGCCACCCAGCCATCTTAAGAGGCCCTGTTGATCAAGGTTGACTGTTATTTGGCACATGTATACTCAGGCCAGGGCCAAATGTCTTTTGAGACAGGCAGATAGTTGTCAATGCATGATAATCTTCCTTCTACATGTCACCAGTGTCATCACACATGTTGCTGCCAGAATGCAAGGAGCCAAATCAGATACAGCAAGGTGTCTGGTCTGACCCTATATCAGTACTGCTAATCCGTTGCACTGGGTCAGTAATCTTTTATTAACCCTGAAAGAATGAAAAGCAGGGTTGACCTTCATGAGATCTAAACTGAGAGTACAATTATTTGGAACAGATTCAGTGCAGCTTTCTCTCCTGCATTATTTCACTGCCTCATCTATTTGTCTGTTTTCTGTTTGTCCATCGATCCATCGATCCATCCACCCATCTATCTATCTATCTATCTATCTATCTATCTATCTATCTATCTAACTATCTATCTAGTTATCTATCTATCTATCTATCTATCTATCTATCTATCTGTCTATCTATCTATCTATCTATCTATCTATTTATCTATCTATCTATCTAATTATTTATCTATTTATCTATCTATCTATCTATCCATCTATTTATCTATCTACTGTTTGACTTTTTGTCTATGTATGTCTAAATCCATATATATACATATACATATATATATATATATATGTGTGTATATATATATGTGTGTGCGTGTGTGTGTGTGTGTATACATGCATATATATTCTTTGTATTATATATATATACACATATACATACACACAGACGTGTGTGTGTATAGACATATGTGCATTTACATGCACACATGCACAGGCACACACATACATACACACAAATACAAACTCATACACACAAACACACACACACACACACACAAATATATATTTGCATTCAAAGTCATGTCATTAAGTGCAACACAACTGATTTCTCTCAGTGGACATCTCATGAAGAATGAATACAACTTGACTTGAAAACAGAGAAACATGTCCATTCAGTGGTCTAGTTTCGTCTCTTTTTTCTCACAGAAATATCAATACACTTTGAAGACGTCACATAGGTTTGTTGTTTTGAGGATGGACTCTATATATTACAGTAAACTGTGGTTGGCCTTATTGATCTGGCATTTTATGTTCTCTGTCTGGCTTGATTTGTCAACTTTAATCTGCTTACTTTAATCTTTCTAACTTTGAAACTTCAGCTTTTATTATACACTTTTGATCATATGAGTTTCCTCTGTTTTGTCTGTATGGATCTGTATAAAACTGTTGACTTTTATGTGTTGTCTGCCTTGATCCTTGATGTACATACACATATATATATATATATATATATATA
>NC_068990.1:42789924-42790729 GCF_001194135.2 Octopus bimaculoides
AAAGATATATATATATATATATATATATATATATATATATCATCATCATCATTTAGCGTCTGCTTTCCAAGCTGGCATGGGCTAGACAGTTTGACTGAGACTGGTAAACGGGAGAGCTTCACCAAGTTCCAGTCTGATTTGGTATGATGCCCTTCCTAGAGCCAACAACTTCAGGAGTACAATAAAAATAAAAAATAAAAATATAAAAATATAATGCACATAAACCTACAAAAAGTATATGAAAAACCATATAAATAGTCATAAAAACTCATATATACAAGCATATGCATGTATACATTACCATATACAGATATACATGGATACAAAAACATAACTACGTGAGTACATTTATGTGTACTCAGATGCACATACACAGATGGCTGCACATGCATACCAAAATAGTCAACAGTCAGTGTTACCATATGTGAGGTGGACAGACACATATATATATATATCCTTTCACATATACATACATACATATATGTATATATAAATACTCCCATACATACATGATCCCTGGTATGAACGTTTTTCGTTGCATTTGGAAAGCTGTTTATATGTTAAATCTGTTGGGTATGTGTGTGTCAGTTCTGTATGTGGGGGGGCGGTCTATGTGGAAATTATTTTTTGAAGAGTTGTTGATATGTCCCTTCTCCAATTGCTAAATGTCCTTTAAATTTGAAATCTTAATTGTTGATATGACATCGTATGCCATAAGTGTCTGTATATTGTGTTTTTTGTCATTTTAGTAATAAAATAAACAGATTAATCAACGGAATATAGTGTCTGCATGTTGATGAGTGCC
>NC_068990.1:42790739-42790975 GCF_001194135.2 Octopus bimaculoides
ACGAAAACTGAAAGAAGTTCATCGTATATATGTATATGTATATATATATATATGTGTGTATTTGTGTGTCTGTGTTTGTCCCCCCAACATCGCTTGACAACTGATGGTGGCGGGTTTACATCCCCATAACTTAGCGGTTTGGCAAAAGAGACCGATAGAATAAGTACTAGGCTTACAAAGAATAAGTCCTGGGGTCAATTAGCTCGACTAAAGGCGGTGCTCCAGCATGGCCGCAG
>NC_068990.1:42790985-42794908 GCF_001194135.2 Octopus bimaculoides
AGTACTAGGCTTACAAAGAATAAGTCCTGGGGTCAATTAGCTCGACTAAAGGCGGTGCTCCAGCATGGCCGCAGTCAAATGACTGAAACAAGTAAAAGAGTAAAGAGAGTAAAGAATATATATAATATATTATGTGATTATCAAGAAAAAGATTTTCTCTAATGTATAGACTTCACTTTGAAGTGCTCCAGATATTCAAACCTGAGGCATTAGAATAATGTAAAAGTAAGAATCAAATTTAGGCAAATCAAATTCACATAAACAGTTATATTTATTCAGCCCTAGACCCAACATGCATGAATTTCTCCAAAAGTATATTCAATACATCGAACATATTAAAAATATATAGTTACATAAAAATATTTAGAAAAATCAATACATTAGAAATATACATATAAAAATATATGACTATATAGATATATACATTAAAATGTAAATACCCATATAGGTCGACTTACAGATTATAAAACGAAGTTGTAAAAAGACTTACATATCTATAAGATGAAAAGTTTCGGTCTTACTAATCCAGTTAATAATTCTATGGCCGTTTCTGGGGGTTCGGTTGTCCAGTCATAAAAAAGATATTTACAACTATTTTTGGATATCACCTTCTTCATCAGGGAAAATAAATTTCTAAAAAGGCTCGAATGTATTGCATTTTTCTAAAGGGAATTACTTACTAAGTGCTTTTATAGAGCTATATGCAAAAGACCAGGGAGTGGAAGTGTTTATGAGTGGTTGGAGGAAGAGATACAATGCATGATAAGATAAGGTTACTGATGGCTCTATAAGTAGAGGGTAAGAGGCAGGAAGTGTTGTTTTATTTTTCAGAAAAAGTTTCAATTGATGTGGAGGCTGGTTCTCAACTCTATCCAGAACCATAGTACATGAACGTTTATTAATGAAACCTATGTTTGCAAGAGTAGACAGCATTGGAGAACTTATTTGATATCGAGGAGTTGTATAGATGGAGAATAATTAATTACTCATTTAAGCATAGCTTGCATTTGCCTATCTTTCTATTATAAGGAAAAGTTTCATTTATTACTGACCAATGTATATTGTATGTTTTAATAGATGTAAAATTCAGCTTCACACTAATGCACACCCAGGCCCTTGTACAGCACCCCATATTAGTAAAAAAAATAGCAATAACACAATTCACATAAATGGTAGAACAAAAAGGAAAACCTGTAATTGTCATTTACCTAATGCATGCCTACTTGGAGGTTTGTGTTTGTGTAAAAATGTAGTTTATAAATGTCATGTAGAAATACCAGGTAAACATCAGACAAAGACCTACATAGGTAGCACCATAGATTTTAAATGATGAGATCGAGCTCACTTAAATTCACTAAGATAAAATACAAATTACCGACATCATTAGCCACACACATACATGATCTTAAATCACAAAACATACAATATACACTGTCTTGGTCCATAATAAATGAAACTCCCCCTTATATTACAAAGATAGGCAAATGCAAGCTATGCTTAAAAGAGTCATTAATTATTCTCCATCTACACAACTCTTCAATATTAAATAAGTTCTCCAACACTGTCTACTCTTGCAAACATAAGTTTTATTCAACATTTATGCATTATGATTGGGGACAGAGTTGAGAACTAGCCTCCACACAAATTGAGACCTTCTTCTGAAAAATAAAACAACACTTCCCACCTCTTGACCTCTACTTATAGAGCTATCAGTAGCCTTGTCTTATCATGCATTGTATCCCCTCCTCCAGCAACTCAAAAACACTTCCAACACTCAGTAAGTAAATCCCATTACATGTGAGCCTTTTTAGAAATTTATTTTCCCTGGTTAAGGTGATGTCCAAAAATGGATGTAAATATCTTTTTTATGACTGGACAGCAGGATGCCCAGAAACGGCCGTAGGATTATTAACTACATGTGTTTATATATCTATATATTTTTAGCTATATATTTATATATATCTCTATATTTTTAACTATATATTTTTATACATCTATATATTTTTAATGTGTTTGATATACTGAATATACTTTTGGAGAAATTCATGCATAATGGGTCTAGGGTTGAATAAATATAAATGCAAATGTGAATTTGATTTGCCTAAATTTGATTCTTACTTCTATATATATATATGGACATATATTTATTATAATGGAATAATTACTGTGAAGCATTGTGTAGAATATATTGTATAAAAGATTGTGGGTAAGGCCAAAGCAATGCAAAGTAAATGCGAGGTAAATCACAAGAAAACAAATATGTGAATTAATGTAGATTTACCTTGTATTCAATATTTCAGGGTTATGATCCCATTTTTAAAAAAATGACGAATGTTGCATCAGCAATTCAGTTTGGAAATCAGACTTATGATATAGCAATCATGAAGGGAACACCCTAACCACTAAGCCATGTGCCTTCACCATGTGTGTGTGTGTGTGTGTGTGTGTGTGTGTGTGTGTGTGTGTAGGTGACGTATACACACACACATTGATATATATATATAAACTATCATGTCTATAAAGTATTAATTTGTTAGTCTAATGATAAATAATAAACATATTCCGTTATGTTTGTATAATGTTTCAATGAAGAAATGTTGTTCATTTTGAACTTGTACAAGTTCAAAATGAATTTGTCTTTTTATTTCCAGGAATGTGACAGTGAGATGTGTCATTTCTCTACCAGGCCTTCTTTCAGCTGAGCATTCAGCCTTGAAGGGTGAAGGATAAAAAGCCTAAATATTAGACATTATGAATACCTGCACAAGACAGAGAAATAGACCAAAAATCAGACAGACAGAACTCGAATATTTATTACTTCTTCTGCTTCTGTGTTAGCAATTACACAACAGAGCACCTACACCCCAACTCCATCTCAAATTGACTACTTACTATAAATGAAATTACTTTTCTGCTATTTTAACCAGTATTTTATTATCATTTATAGTATCTAATCTGCAAATACAGAAATAGCTTGTGCTCTTTAGTCTAAGATAAGCATTTGGTAAGTATTATATATGTGATTTGAGGGATCCTGGTAGTGAATCTTTCACTGTTTCTTTTTTCTAAAAATCAAACATCATTTAACATCCACTTTTTCATGCTTGCATTAGTTAGACAAAAATTGTCAATGTGTTTTCAAGCAAGGTAATATTTCTTCATGGAAGACAGGTAACATCACTTGTATGAGGATGATGCTTGTTTACTACCATCACATGATGTCAAGGAAGGATACACACAAACATGCATGTACACACACACACACACACACACACACACATACATACATACATATATCAGATTGGAGCCTGGTGCAGCCTCCTGGCTTGCCAGTCCTCAGTCAAACTGTCCAACTCATACCAGCATGGAAAGCGGACGTTAAACAATGATGATGATGATGCTATATATATATTAATAAGAATAAAGAGTATGGAGACTTGTACATCCACCAAATGTATTTTATAGTTATATACAGCAGCCTATAATGACCTACATGTGTTTCCACTGCAACAACTAATCACTATTGCAAATGCAACCTTGCAATATCACTTTGAGGATGACCAAATGGACAGATC
The DNA here is from genome assembly GCF_001194135.2 of Octopus bimaculoides. Taxonomy (NCBI): domain Eukaryota; kingdom Metazoa; phylum Mollusca; class Cephalopoda; order Octopoda; family Octopodidae; genus Octopus; species Octopus bimaculoides. Next base: position 42,794,561 of record NC_068990.1, read on the forward strand.
CTGATGAAGCTGCAAAAACAATATTGCAAGGTTGCATTTACAATAGTGAGTAGTTGCTGCAGCAGAAACACATGTAGGTCATTATAATATGCTGTATATAAAATAAATTTTGTGGATGTACAAGTCTCCATACTCTTTGTTAATATATACTCCAGACAATTTTTACCATCCAGTAAAGAGTACATGGAATTACTCATTGGAAGAATTCACAGAGTGACTAACAACTATATGTAAACACAGACACTAGATGCTGATCATTGTGGCTTGCTATTAACTGGAATTTAACTCAGAGCCAATACGGTATCCACCTGGATAATATATCCCTCCAAACTCACTTTTATATATATA
>NC_068990.1:42795039-42795893 GCF_001194135.2 Octopus bimaculoides
ATATATATATATATATATATATATATATACACACACATGCACACACGCACATATGTGAAAGCACCTTATGAAGGTGCATGGCTTAGTGGTTAAGGTGTTGCACTCACAATTGTGAGATCGTGGTATTGATTCCCAGACTGGGCGTTGCAGTGTTCTTGAGCAAAGCACTTCATTTCACATTGCTCTGCTATCATTTCAACAACTGACATGTGACACCCATTGCACCTGTATAGGTAATGTTGATCTGATAGAGGGAGTGAGCTTATGTCTACACCAACATTTGATCATTATAAACAAATTATCTGTGTGATTGTTCGGTAAGAAATTCTCAAACCCTCATACATCGTCTAATAACAGAAGAGTCCATTGTACACACATGTATAACAGGTTTCTTTCAGTTTTCATCGACTAAGGTTGTGGTCAGCCCATGACTATATCAGAAGATACTTGCTGAAGGTGCCACCAAGTTGGACTGAACCCAAGACAACAAGGCTGGAAAGCAAGCTTCTTAGCCATTCAATAACATCTTCATCTATATGTACTGGCATGTTTGTGCGGTCAAATATCATTGAGCATGAATTTATAATTTTTTCTTTCTTTATTTTTTTTTTGTTGGCACTCCGTCGCTTACGACGTCGAGGGTTCCAGTCGATCCGATCAACAGAACAGCCTGCTCGTGTAATTAACATGCAAGTGGCTGAGCACTCCATAGACACATGTACCCTTAACGTAGTTCTCGGGGATATTCAGCGTGACACAGTGTGACAAGGCTGACCCTTTGAATTACAGGCACGACAGAAACAGGAAGTAAGAGTGAGAGAAAGTTGTGGTTGAAGAGTACAGCAGGGTTCGCC
>NC_068990.1:42796677-42797569 GCF_001194135.2 Octopus bimaculoides
GAACTGGCTCCTGTGTAGGTGGCACATAAAATACACCATTTGGAGCGTGGCCGTTGCCAGTACCGCCTGACTGGCCTTCGTGCCGGTGGCACATGAAAGCACCTACTACACTCTCGGAGTGGTTGGCATTAGGAAGGGCATCCAGCTGTAGAAACTCTGCCAAATCAGACTGGAGCCTGGTGTAGCCATCTGGTTTCACCAGTCCTCAGTCAAATCGTCCAACCCATGCTAGCATGGAAAGCGGACGTTAAACGACGACGATGATGATGATGATGATGTCTGCATGCCATGACAATGTAATGTAGCTATACACCGAAGTATGAGCAAAAGGTGGAACGCATACAAACATCAAATGAGTACCAATATTGCTTTCATACATTCACACTCACATATACATACACAGAGCAAATTACCAACACAAATACATTAAAAACAATACCAAAAAAAAAATCACATAGAGATATATATAAATGTGAACAAGTGTAGAAAATTATGGACTATTTTGAATTGCATACTGTTAAGTAATTTAAAGTAATGCTTTGTTCAGTGTCCATGCTAAAGTAATAAGAAGCACATTGTTTATGCATTGTAATTTTTTCTTGTTTGTTTTTAAAAAACATTATTAATGATCAAAGAGTTCAGAGAAATGTGTCATTACAAGCAGAGCCTTCATTTTCATTTTTTTTTTTTTTAAATTATTGTTGATATAAGTCATTAATTAAGTATGTTACACTACCTCACTCTCCTGAGCTTATATGTGAATATGTGTATATGTCTGTGTCGGTGTGCATGTTTGTATGTGTGTACATATGTATATCTATCTATCTATCTATCTATCTATCTATCTATCTATCTATCTATCTATCTATATATATATATATATATATATATA
>NC_068990.1:42798644-42803788 GCF_001194135.2 Octopus bimaculoides
ATATATATATATATACGAGGGGTTGCTGAAAAGTTCCTGGTTTCAAGGAAAGGCCTGGTTCAAGGCCCTACCTTCTGAGTTCTTTTACAGGGCTTAGAAAAACTAAAGCACCATTGCAATAAGTGTGTGAATCTGAGAGGGGAATGTGTTGAACACAATCTTAATTAACTGATCCTCCTGTATTTTCTTTTATCCAAAGCCAAGAATATTTTAGCATCCTCTTGTATATATGTGTGTGTGTGTGTAATGTAATGTATGTATATCCTGTTTCTCATGTAAATGTGCTGGTGTCTTGCTCACATCACCTTCTTTGGCTCTCACTCCATTTCTGAAGATTATATTGAGGATATAGTAACAGAAGAAAAAAGTACAGAGTTAGCCACAAGGTGAGAGAATGTACACAACGACTTTGTTTATTGAGAGAATAATGCAGGGAAGTTGTTTAAGCATCTTTCAAAGCTATTATTCTAATGAAATTATGTTTTTTCACTGACAAATACATTTTCAATAACACCAAAACAAATATCAGGAACAGGAGCAGGCCCTCAAATCATCATCGTCGTGTAACGTCCGCTTTCCATGCTAGCATGGGCTGGATGATTTGACTGAGGGCTGGTGAAACCAGATGGCTACACCAGGCTCCAATCTGATTTGGCAGAGTTTCTACAGCTGGATGCCCTTCCTAACACCAACCACTCTGAGAGTGTAGTGGGTGCTTTTACATACCACTGGCACGAAGGCCAGTCAGGTCGTACTGGCAACGGCCACACTCAAAATGGTGTATTTTATGTGCCACCCACACAAGAGCCAGTCCAGAGGCACTGGCAATGATCTCGCTCGAAAGTCCTTACACATGCCACGGGCACAAGTGCCAGAAAGGTGACGCAGGGCACAGGTACCATCACGATTTCGCTTTTGCTTGCCCCAATAAGTCTTCGCAAGCTGAGTTTTGTGTCCAATGAAGGAGACGACGTTGGCATGGGTGCCAGTCGTCGAATTTAACTCGATTTCGATTTCACTTGCCTCAACAGGTCTTCACAAGTGGAGTTTAATAATGTAAAATTATTCCTTACATTAAGTAGTGTGTTTACTTACCTTGGAATCCTGTTTTATAGCAGCAATCAGTTAACAGTCAAAATTCCTTAATAAGATTTCCTAAAACAAAACAGAGAATTTTTTTGATAATAATTAAATATTATTGTGTATTTTACAAGGTATTAAAATTCAATTATTTAACAAATCAAATGATTCGATAATACCGATAAGTTCCAGTTTTTTAAACATTTAGTGGATGAGAAGAAAGCAGTACATTAGAGGAACTTTCCAAGGAAAATAAAGCACACACACACACACACACACACACACACACACACACACACATGCATACACACGTAACAAATCATCATATGCATACTGAACAGCAAGAATCAAAATCATGATTTGCATATTTATTCTTAACATGTGCCAATAGATTTGAACAGAGTGCTTTTGTCTGATGAAACACAAAGATGTTGAAATACTGGGTGTACCAGAGTCACCTTACACTAATAAATCAAGTATGTTATGAGCACAAATACTTGCACTTATATACACATATATGCACAACTGCATTGTTTGTGTTATAGAAATTCCAGTGAAGGAGCCTTGGATCTAGATTAGAAACTGGTTCTTTCTTTGTTAGCAAGAAATCTGCAAACAAAACTAGATTATTACACATTTCACAAGTTCAAAATGTGAATTTAGTTTGTTATCAGCATTCCATTCCATTTATGGAGCTTTATGTAATTGTTAGAAACCATCTCATTGCTTACAGGAAGACTTCAAATAATTTAAAAAATAGAAGAGAACAAATGAACATACTTACACACACACACACACACACACACACTCACACACACACACACACACACAAACACATGCACGCATACACACATGCACGCACACACGTATACATGCATATATATATATATATATGCATGTCAAAAATGTCAATAGCCCTTAATGGTTAAAGCACACAGAATGATAACAACTGCTTACACTAGTCTGTCATCATTCTGTTATTCGTAACTGGTTGCAGCTAGATGACAGAATGATATACTTCATTCACCATTGTAAGAAATCGTCATCATTTATCGTTGCTGCCATTATCATCATCATCATCATCATTAAAGGTCGTTGATGTTCTGCATTTGCAAGATTTTGGGTTAATAATCAATGAGGCTATAAGCATATACGTATAACATTATGACAAAAATGCAACATTTTTCTCCTGACCATTCGCTCAAATAGATTATTCCAAACAAGTACTTTTCAATGATCTCACCTACAGATTTCCCCGCTTGGTCACTTGCAGTAAAATTTCTATTGACCACTCACCCTACACAGTAAAATAGTTTGGAAATGTACTGAATGAACTCTCTACAGATCTTCCTTGTCTGCTAATTGTAGATGAAAGATAAGGACAATATTCTAATGTTATTACGATGTTTCTAATCTCTTAAGCACCACCATTAATACTTATGCGAAAAGTCTAGACTGCTTCCATACACATCTATTATACACCCAAACACATAGACACACATACACATGTTCATGCACACACATACAAACGCACAGATAACTAACACAATTAGATACACACATACATATAAATAAAGACACAAACACATAGTCATGCACACACATGCACAATCTATGTATTTCCAGATACAAGCTTCGTTGCTGGGGAATATGTTACTCATTGTAACTTCAGTACTCTCTCTCACGCACACACACACACACACACACATACGAATACACTTTGTGTAATATACATCCATGTACATGTGCACATACACACACCAGTGCATACACATACACAATAGCTGCTTAGAAGTAGTAATTGTCCCTATCAACAATTAATTTGTCTTTTAATTTCCCTCAGAATCCATTACATAAAATGTTCTATTGTACTGTGTTTGTCCCATTAACTCATCCTTCACCTCTTTACTGCTTCCCTGAAACCTTTGCCTCTTCATTATCGAAATACTCATAAACTTTCATCATTAGCAACACCTTCACCAGCATCACCATTGTCACTACACCTGCTGGTATATATGCATATACATATATATATACTCTCTTTTACTCTTTTACTTGTTTCAGTCATTTGACTTCGGCTATGCTGGAGCACCGTCTTTAGTCGAGCAAATTGACCCCAGAACTTATTCTTTGTAAGCCTAGTACTTATTCTATCGGTCTCTTTTGCCGAACCGCTAAGTTACGGGGATGTAAACACACCAGCATCGGTTGTCAAGCGAGGTTTGGGGGACAAACACAGACACACAAACACACATATATATACATATACATATATATGACTGGATTCCTTTCCTAACATCAACCACTCAGCAGAGTGGACTGAGAGCTTTTTACGTCGCACAAGCACAGGTGAGGCCAGTTTTAGCAAGGTTTTTTACAGCTGGATGCCCTTCCAAACGCCAACCCCACCCCCTCTGCAATGTGGACTAGATGCTTTTTAAGTGGCACCCCCACTGGCAGTATCACCAAGTAACTTACAAGACAAAGATCCTTTGAGAGAGGTGGGGGCATTGGAGGAGGTGATCTTGTGTCAGATGATGAAAGGTTATAGTGAGGCAGAGAAACAGAAACATGTTTTTTGCTGTAGAGGAGGTACATGATTACCCAGCCAGAGAGAAAGAGGGAGGGAGAGAGAGAGAGACAGAGTGTGAGTGATCAAATATTGAACACAAAGACAGCTGAATCCAGCGAGAAAATCAGAACCATTATTTATCTAAACAAAGGCAAGTGAACCAACAGAATTGTTAATGCATCAAGGAAAAGTAGTTTGCAGCATTCCTTCTGGCTCTCTATATATTCCAAGTTCAAATACCACTGAAGTCAACTTTGCCTTTCATCCTTTTAGAGTCAATAAAATAAGTACCGGTTGAGCACTAGGATCAATGCAATCGATTTCCTCTCTCATCAAAATTGGTGACCTTGTGCCAAAATTAAAAAAGGTTCATTTATTCAAATTTTCCTTTTGCGTGTCATTTAAAAGAAAAAGTAAAAGTAAGGTAGTTGAGAGAGAAATCGTAGTTTTATATATGTATATATAGGGGAGGAGTTAAGTCAATTACATCACCATCATCATCACCATTATCATCACCATCATCATCATCATCATCATCATCATCATCATCATCATCATCATCATCATCATCATCATCATCATCATCATCATCATCATCATCATCATCATCATCATCATCATCATCATCATCACCATCATCATCATTTTATGTCTGTTTTCTAAGATGACATGGAATGGATGTTTCAGAAGGATACACTGAGTCATAAGTGTATACCATAGTCTAATGTCTATTTTGGCAATGTTTGTGCAGCTGAATGCTCTTATATTAGACCAAGCACTTTACAGAGTGTACTGGGTGCTTTTCTCATGGCTCCAACACTAGTAAGATTGCCATAATTAAAAGACAAAAGGAAAGGCAACAGTCATGACCCATGTCAGGTATTCCAAATCTGATGGAGAAAAGAAAAGAAATTATCATCAGACAGAAAACCTGAACTAGATACTTGTAAGAGGGTAGACTTTGCTAAAGGCACTACCTAAGGGCCAGATTCTGGTGTTAATCTCTATGTAGGATAGAGTCTTCCATATGTACACACAAAAATATATATAAAGTATTTGACATACATATTAGATAAAGAAATTAGGTAAAGTTTCTTTCTCAAATCATACCAACTCATAACGGTTGGTTTCCTAGTTTCCATGGCATATATACTTCCCAACTGGGTGGGACACAGGTTTGTCACAGGATTACACATTTTTGCCAGCTGAGAGGACTGGAGTAACATGAAATGAAGTGTTTTGCTCAAGAACCCAACATGCTGCCCAGTTGAGGCATTGAAACCACAATCTTGCAATTGTGACTGCAGCATTCTAACCCCAGGATCATGTACCTTCACTTACATACATGTATCTTTCAGCACACTTTCATACATACACACAGACATATGTATGTGTATGTGTGTGTGTGTGTGTGTGTGTGTGTTGGAGTGTATGTGTGTCTGTGTGTATACATACAAACATACATACATATATAAGTATAAATATATATATA
>NC_068990.1:42804422-42805206 GCF_001194135.2 Octopus bimaculoides
TTTTGTTAGTTCTGTAACCAAGGAAACACAAGCCTAATTTCCTCACTCTTAATATTGTCGTTTTCATCCTCATCGTCCTTACTATCATCATCATTATTGTCATTATCATTGGCTCACTTGTAGTCCTCCGTCATCATCATTTTTATCATTGTCATCATCAACATTTTCACCATCACAATCACTGCAGCTGCAATTATCATTATGAAGATCATCATCATTGCCATCATCATCATGCTCATCATAATCATCATGCTCATCATCATTATCATCATCTTTATGAGGTGATGAAAAGTTTTGGCTGAACATGCTTTGATTTGAAGATTATTTTCCAAAGGACTAAATCAATTCACTACGAAATAGCAAAGGAGTTCTCGACAAAGTCACTTGACCAGCTAAATAGGTATAGACTAATCACTCTTGAACCACCCAAACAAACACACACAGATACACACACTCACACGCACACACACACACTCAAACGTTCACATGCTATCTCATGTAAAGAATACACTAGACAGTGTAGTCCTTTGTATACCATACAAACATTGGTGGATCAGATCAATGGCAGCTGACCTGGGGTTAAACAGCAACAACGGCATGGACGTGAAGATAGATAGAGATAGATAGATAGATAGATAGATAGATAGATAGATAGACAGATAGATAGACAGATAGATAGATAGATAGATATCTTTTTATTATAGCCACACAGGGCTAAATACAGAAAATGGACAAATTACAATGTAGAGCTTTTCTTTGGGGGGGGAAAGGGGGGATAATTTCG
>NC_068990.1:42806436-42807741 GCF_001194135.2 Octopus bimaculoides
AGAGAGAGAGAGAGAGAGAGAGAGAGAGAGAGAGAGAGAGAGATAGAGAGAGAGAGAGAGATAGAGAGAGAGAGAAGAATGGTTGATTTTAGAGAAGTAAGACTAGAAAAGTGTGCTTGAAAAGAGCTTGTCTAATGGAGTGTAGTGAGGAAAAGAAGCTGGTGCATCAGAGAAGCTTGGACAGTGGCAGTGTTTTATGATAGAATAATACTGCAACATGCTAAATATTTTGTTTTTTATTCTCTTCTCCTTCCAGTTGGTTTCATTCTAAATGTCATTATCAAAGACAAAGACAGACTAAAGATTAAGAGATGGCCATTTCAAGATAATGAAAGAACACTTAGGATATTAGTTTAATATATTGCAGTATATGGCGTGTAGGTGCAAAGTTTGTTCTGTAATCACGTGTATGACAGTGAAATAAAACTGAGGTTATGATGGAAGACACTTTGGCGAATGTCTTCTACTATAACCTCTGACTTGTGATGCTTTGTGAGAAGGACTTGCAGAAAGAAACTGTATTGGAAGGCAATCATACAGATGCGCGCACACACACACACATGCACATATTTATGTATGGAAACCCATCATACATACACATCGTCATCATCACCACCATCATCATCATCATCATCGTCATCATCATCGTTTAATGTCTATTTTCCATGCTAGCATGGGTTGGATGGTTTGATAGGAACTGATCAAGCAAAGAGCAGACCAGGCTCCAATCGTTTGTTTTGACATGGTTTCTGACTATATGCCTTTCCTAATACCAACCACTTTACAGAGTGTGCTGGGTGCTGGCACCAGCAACTGCAAGACAAAGACCTCTCAACTGGGAGAGGGAGTGGGGGTATGGCCATAAAGGACATGCCTGTATGTAAAGATGGCCACAATTTTACTTAGCTTGACTCATACACACATATAATTATGTCTGTATGTGTATGTATGTATGTATGTATGTATGTATGTATCAGGTCATCCCATAAGTTCTGTCCAATTTAACTTTTTTTAAAATTGAATGAAATTTAATAGTATTAATTGAATGAAATTTAATAGTATTTTAGAATGTCTAATGGAATTAAAAATTATTTTAATGCATTTGTGTACATTTAAACTAATTAAATATTATTTTACAGAATAATAGAATTAAAATTTCTTTGATTAAAACCCTTTCTAACATAGAAGTAACTGAAGAGCATTTGAGGCACATAATGCTTTATGAGTACAAAAAAGGGAATTCTGCAGCTGAAGCAACTCGAAACATATACTCAGTTTATGGGAAAGAATGCTTGAATGAAAAAA
>NC_068990.1:42808903-42817318 GCF_001194135.2 Octopus bimaculoides
TATGTATGCATGTATGTATGTATGCATGTATGTATGCATGTATGTATATATGTATGTATGCATGTATGCATGTATGTATGTGACATTTTGGTGGGTGTATGCACATGAATGATGACATTATGACTGGTCACTTTTCACTTTCAAAGACTAGTAGAATAAGATATCTCTTATTTGAAAACAAGGTAAAGGTTGACAGAAGGAAAGGCATTTGGCTGTAAATTACTGCCTCAGATAAGTTCCTGTCCACCCTAAAAACAGCCTTAGAATGAAGTGATGAATGAATATTGTACTATAACAGACAGCATTTCAAACCAATGAAGATGTTACAGAATGGAAGGTGAGAGACATTAATATATCCAAGGTCAGCAGTCAGCTTTTTCATAGCTCGTTACCAGATCATTTCCTGATAACCTTGGTATTTTAATGAATCATGGTGTACATTAGTAACAAACAAAGCCTGCTTAAATCATCAATCTTATAGATCAGTGGTTTTTAATCAATTTTTTTTTCTTATCTCTGGGCCCCTTTGATTACCATCTTAATCAGGAGGACCTCCATAGCCATTCCTTGTTTAAAAGATAGTTTAATAATACTTCATTTAAAATTCCTATTTTGTTTTTCACACCTTCACTTGCATAGGCTTGCAATAGAACTCAATAAAAGAACATGTTTCCATGACAGGAAACATATTGAACTATGTTAAGCATTAAAGAAAGAAGCCTGGTTGTTTCTTGCAATAAATATGTCTAAGGCAAAAATTTTTTTATGGACATTTAAAATACTATTGTGGATCTTCAATTTACCATTTTGTTTGCTTGAACCCATCAAATCTTATATGGACCTCAGGGGTCATATGAACCCAGGTTGAGAACCACTGATATCAAATGATCCAGCCAACATTAACAACGCAGAGTTATCAGGATGCTCAACAGAGGGCACCACTAGACACAAAGTGCCACACATCACTTTATATTTTTCCCCTAGTATAAAGTAACATTTATCACTACTGCGCATTTGGTGTTGCTATCACCCCAGAACAAGGCCCTGGAAGCAGCTCTATTTCATAAATAAAATATACAGTTCTGCTTTTGTCTTTAGTATGCAGAAAGAGTAGACAAATGGTTGAGGTGAAAGGGAACTAACCTAAAGGTCAGTAGCTCTCACTGTATTACCTGGAACAGAAATTCAACTCTCCATCAAATCTTCCATAGTCAATTCCACCATATCCATTTTACCCTCAATGACCAACTCTACCAGGCTCTCATTGGTCAAATCTACTTACCCTTAATGACCAAATCCATCAATCTCTTAATGATCAAACCAACTTAGCCCTCAGTGGTCAAATTTACCAAGCCATTAATGATAAAATTCACACAGCCCTAATGGTCAAGATGATTTAATGATTTAATCCTCAATGGATTAAATGCATGCCCTTCATGTTACCAGCCACTTTACAGAGTATACCATGTGTGTCACTGACACCAGACAGGCAGTCTTGGCCTCGTTAGTTTGACTCCAGAGGTCGCATCTCTGGTATGACTAAAAAAGTCTCTTTTGTCCTGCATTGTCTGTGTTTTTTTTGTTTTTTTTTTTTCCTCCACACAACTGGTTGAGTAAAAAGAGGCATTTTCTATCATATCATTACTTATGTTTTGCCAACACTTATGCAGTATGCTGGAACAAAGAAAGAACGATAGTGAATTTTTATTATATAGACCAAAGAATAGGGGTCAGTGATCACTGAAAAGGTTTTTGAGGTCCATTCCTGACTGGTGAGATTGACGCAGTTAATGCTTAAATTTATCACCATAGCAACAAAATAAATTTGATAGCAACAAACAACAGAACAACAATTGGTTCTAAGGATCTTGACTGACTGGGAAATTAGACTTGATAATGACTTATCAGAACCAGTATCATCTATCTAGATACTATCAGAAGTAGCCACTGGAAAAAAATATCAAATCTGGATAAGACATATCCAATGAGTTTGATGTGACCACTAGCTACATTTTCCACTTAATGCCCTAAACAAGTTTACTCACAATGTACCAGGAAAACATGATACGATGGCTACCTATCTCATCTGGAAAATATGTAAAGAAATGAGGGCCTCAATAGATAAAAGAAAATCCCAATTCTTTATTTATTGAGGACCTCGTGTTCCTGAATGAAAATTGTGTGATTGTCTAGAAAATGAAAATTTCAATATTTCCTATCAGAATTTGTAATCAGTAGAGTCAGTGTTTACAGGTTTCTAGTGAACTAGTCACGGGCTACTACTTTTCTGGTAGTAACAAGGATTAGGTATTGACTAATATTATGCAGAACAAATATTTCAAGGGATCTCATTCACAAAGGGCCAGTTTTTAAAGTTTTCTTATAATTTTTTTGTTAATGGAGATTGTCAAAAACCACACAAAGACATTTATATACAACTGTCTTCTACACATTTTCCAGTTCCCAGATCTCTGATTCCACCCACATGGTACTGGTCAACCAAGGCTAGTCTAGAAGGCAATACAGAATGAGATGAATCACAGAGCTAGATGGTTGCAACATGAACTGCTTAAACACATAGCCACATTCTTGATCATAAATATCTTTTATCTTTTGCTTGTTCCAGTCATTAGACTGTGGCCATGCTGGAACACTACCTTCAAGAATTTAAGTCAAATGAATTGCCCCCAGTACTTATTTTGTTTTAAGCAGTCTCTTTTGCCAAACCACTAAGTTACGGGAGACACAAATATACCATTACCAGTTGTCAGGAAGTGGTGGAGGCAAACACCAGCACAATGACACACACACACATATACAACCGGCTTCTTTCAGTTTCCATCTATCAAATCCAATCACAAGGCTTTGGTTGACCAGAGGGTATAGTAGAAGACACTTGCCCAAGGTGCCATGCTGTGGGACTGAACCCAAAACCATGTGGATGGGAAGCAAACTTCTTGCCACACGGCCATATCTGTGCCTGTATACATAAAAAATATAGAAACAAACTACACTAGTGTTGTTATAAGAAACAAAAAGATGTTGGTATATTTACTGATGTGGCCTGACCAACAGACAGTAAGACTTCAGCAAAAGAGATTGAAAATGGTGAGATTCTCCTGCTTATGCAAATACACAGCAATAAAAGGAGTAAGGGTGAACCACCCTAATATTGTTATAAGCAACAAGATACCCAGTTCTTGATCAACAGTAAAATAAGACTGAAGAATTCTTCAAAAGTAAACACAGATATAAAAATATTCAGAGATGCGAAAGATTGTTTCAAGAATAATGGTTATTATGAAACAATAGGAAGCAGTGAAGCATGATGCAAAACAGAAAATTGAAAAACTGCCATATGTGAAATTCAAAAGAAAATGCTTTGAGGAAGTGTCTGTATTCTTTGCAAAATATTATCAATAATATTTAAAGAAAGTAAAAACATTAAATAATAAATTTGCTTAAATATAGAGTAAATGAATGACTGCAATAAAGTAGAGAATGGGTACAATGTCCACAACAAAAAATGATAGTAGCGAGTTAATTACTAAATATTGATACGAAATGGCTATAATGTTGTGAATAAGTGAATTGGAAAACTAAGGAATTACACTAACCTAATTGTTGACTGGAAATCATTATTGGTAGTTAAAGAATGTGTTGGCTATAATGATGATGATGATGATGATGATGATGGTGGTGGTAGTTTCTTTATTTTTGCTACCCAGGGTGACAAATGATGGGGGTCAATCGCAAAAAGATGCAGAAGATGTGAAGATTTATCTAGAAAAATCAAAGGCAAAAGAAGTGAAACATTAAATATAAGTTTACCTTTTTGATTACACAAACATTTTTTTCTTCAAAGATGACTATGTTCTTCGGTACCTGGGTACAGAAGTAAGCATGGAACTGAGTGAGCAGTTGTGTTTGTGATTTGCTATTGCTAAGGGTGAGGATGACATAGCAGGGTGGATTTCTTCTGAGTGGAGTTTGATCGGTAGTGGTGGTGGTGGTGGTGGTGGGGAGCAGTTGTTCCAAGGATGTCTGATGATATTGTTGCTGTTGTCGCTGTTGAGGTCATTATTTTTATTGTTGCTGTTGTTGTTGTTGCTGCTTCTGTTGTAGTAATTTTTTACTGCCCCTCCTGTTTCTGTTATTGATGTTGTTTATTCTGTTGATATCATGTTGCTGCTGATATCATTTCAGTATATTTATTTATTTACTTATTTATTTTTCCTTCAATTTTCGTTGCATCTCGCAACCTTTTCAGTAGAAAAATAAGTAAGTAAATGAGTGGAAACTTTACCAGTAAGTGTGTTAAATAATAAGGCACTAAAAGAGAATGACTCTCCCCAGACGCAACAAAATATGCTTCAACACACGAAGTCACATAAAGAATCTTGCAAACCAAATCCAGAAACGAAGTTTATTTAGTTATTAATTTAGTTATTTATGGTTGATGTTGGTTTTGTTGAGGTTGATTTTGCTCTGACTATGGAGTCAAAAGGAATGCAGGTCTTATCTTTCTTTCTATTGCTTTTATAAGCAGAAATCTCTAAGATATATGGTATGTTGCATGCATAGCATCTTGGTTTTTCTAATTCTCAATACTACAGACAGTTGTGTCCCATTTAGAAATATGAAAAGGTTGATGCTTTTCACTGTTTTCAGTTTCTCTTTGTATTCATCATCATCATCATCATCATCATCTAGTGTTTTAAATTTGGTTTTTGTCCCCATAAACAGGATGGCCGAATCTACCTCAATGTCATAGCAACCGAGGTAGGCAGGTGCAGCCCACCCCAACCTTTGGGCTGGCTGGTACCCATTCTCCTTTGCTATCATGAGGATTTTTTGGAGGTGGATTTTCTATGGGGAGCATGCCCTTTCTTACCCCCAACCTCGGTTTCTTGATATGTGTGGTCCTGAGACCAAATCCTCTATCATGATTTTAAAGAAATGTGGTGGAAAACTAACTCAGAAAGGCAGGGACATTACTCCCTGAGACCCCTTTCGGAGCCCCCTACCCTACTGCTGCTGCTGCTTCTGTGGTTGATGCTGTTTATACTATTTCAGTTGCTGCTGATATAGTTTCATAAGGCCTAACTAATCCAAAATACACCTAGCATCTTTGCTAGCCACTGTTGAGACGATTTGTCTCGCTCTGATATATATTGTGCTTTTAAACACAGTGTGTCCTTAAGATATGTTAACTCTGCATAGGTACCACATTACCTTGTCTTTCAATGATGTTTTTACATTAAGTATGATACACAAATGGCTCTCTCTCTCTCTCCCTATATATATATATATATATATATATCAGAATAAGTAACATGATATCAAGAGGTGATGCAAGATGACCATTTCAAATAGATCCATTTAATTGAACAATGCAATCATTATATAAATTTAAATGCAGGTCTATCCTCAGCTGCATAAATAAATAAACAGAATTTTTTAATCAGTTGGACATATTAATATAATTCTACTCAAATTCTCTAATAGAGCAAAAAGAGGGAAAAATTGCTTATTTTGATTTTATTCACCTTACTTTGAGTTGTACGGATAATACTGCACTAACTTGGTGCTTCAACTTAAGTACCTAATTCAACCGAATCTATCTATCTATCTATCTATCTATCTATCTATCTATATATATATATATATATATATATATATATATTGATAGATAGGTACATACACAGTTGAATGAAGGCACATGGTGTAGTGTTTGGGGATGTCCCACTCATGATTGTAAGACTGTGGTTTCCTGGACTGTGAGGTATATGTGTTGTTGAGTAAAAAACACTTCATTTCCCATTGCATCAAATCCACTCAGCACTAAATGAGTTCCACCAATATCTTGGAATTAACTCTGTGAAAGACAGGTCTACTGTTCAGTGAGTTGTGGTGGGGCAGTTGTAATATCAATCACTTATACACCATGGGAACCAGGGTAAGCTTTGGCCTTATACATCCTTGGGCTCATGAAAAACCTACGGTATACCACACATACACACACACACACACACACACACACACACACACACACACACACACACACACACACACACACACACACACAATTACCTTCTTTTAGTTTCTGTGTGTGTACATGATATATAGTATTTTATAGAAGCTGAGAAACTTCACAGACTGTTACTCATATTTCACTTAATTATTATATAGAATTGAACTTTTGGAACAATACAATGGTTTATATACAATTTTAAATAATGAAATGGTTATTCTTTGGCAAATAATCAAATAAACATTTAAAGCTGATTAGACAAAGGGTTATAACATTTCAGAATTAATTGAATCTGTTAGATAATATGACTGACTATTTATGTAAAGCAATATAAATATCAAATAGAAATAAAATACAGTTGAATAAAACTAATCACAAGCCATTGGCACAGGGTAATAGTTATAATATTTACAGCCAAAGAAAAATTGCAGGCGAGAATCATTTTAGTATTAGTGCATTGGAAAAATGCTTTCCATCATATATTCTGGCTATTTATGTCCTGAGTTCAATTCCAACTTCGTCTTTCATTCTTTCATGGTTGATAAAATAAAGTACTAGTCAGATACTGGGGTTGATTTAATCAACTAACTCCTTCCCAGAATTCTTTATTTCCAATATCTTTGGTTTGTTGCATGAATTGACCATGTAATTCTTCCTCTTTTCAGGTATTTATCCTTTCATTATTCCTTCTGTTCTTGAATTCTCCTACAGTTTCAGTAAATATTTTGATATTTCTAGCTGCCAATAATGTACTTTCTTAAGCTTGCTTCCTAAACACATGGTTCTGGGTTCAGTTCCACTGTGGGGCAGATTAGGCAAGTGCCTTCTGCTATAGCCTCAGGCCGACCAAAGCCTTGTGAGTGGATATGGTAAGTTGTATTCTTTTTATTCTTTTGCTTGTGTTAGAAACAATATTTATTAAGGGCATTGGATTGGCAGAATCAGAGCATCAGAAAAAAATCCCTTATTGTATTTGTTCTGAATTCAAATCTAGTCAAAGCCAAAAGCCAACTTTACCTTTCATTCTTTGGAGGTTCATAAAATCAAGTATCAATCAAGTACTAGGGTAGATGTCTCAACTAAACACGCTGGTCGTGTACCTAAATTAGAAGCCATCATTATTTTTATTATTAAAGCTATAACATGCTGCATTAGTTAGCAGGTTTGGTGAAAACAGATCCCTTCAAATCTCAAGAATCTTTCAAAGAATTCTTGCAGAAGACAGAATTGCACTTTTCTACTGGTCAATAATGCAAGTCTCAATTCCAATATCCTTCAGCCTCTTACGTAGCATTTAGGGTGCTATGCCAAGTGCACCAATTACCACAGGAAGAATTGTCATCTTAATATCTTAATCTTCCATAATCTCTCCACCTCTCTAACTAGGTATCCACTCAATTATCATATGGTATTGTGAAGTCTATAATCTGTCACTGTTCTTTTTCTTTTTTCTTCACTCCTCTACAATCATATACAGACCTCTTGCTTCAATATTATAATCAGAGATAATGGAGAAATTACAGAAAATTCTGTAATTATTATTTTCCATCCGGCTCAAGTTCATACCACATTTTGCTACTTTGAATCCATACAATCAAGCTAACAGTTCAATGCACTCTTTTACCTACTTAGTCATGTCTGCACTGATACTCTTTTTGTGCCAGTTTATTGCATCACCTAAGAGATGGCTAATGCTTTTGTCTCTTTTTCCCACAAATTCTGCATTTGTTCTCTGAGTTTTATCCCTCTTTGTCTTTATCAAATTCATTCTAATGGCTTGTTCCAAAGTGGTTATAATTATTGATTTGGTTTCTCGCTTCAGATTTCAATCTATTAGCCACAACCAGAGTTCTTTATTTCCAATATCTTTGGTTTGTTGCATGAATTGACCATGTAATTCTTCCTCTTTTCAGGTATTTATCCTTTCGTTATTCCTTCTGTTCTTGAATTCTCTTACAGTTTCAGTAAATATTTTGATATTTCTAGTGGCCACTAATATACTTTCTTAAGCTTGCTTCCCAAACACATGGTTCTGGGTTCAGTTCTACTGTGTGGCAGATTAGGCAAGTGCCTTCTACTATAGCCGCAGGCCGACCAAAGATTTTTGAGTGGATATGGTAAGTGGATACTGAAAGAAGCCCGTCGTATTCTTTTTATTCTTTTATTCTTTTATTTGTTTCAGTCGTTTGATTGTGGCCATGCTGGAGCACCACCTTCAAATGTATGTATGTGTATGTATATATGTATATATATGTATATATATATACATCCCTACAAGTCAATCAGGTCCATCACCAGGGACATGAGAGTGTCTAAGTTTCTTATCAGGTAGGTAGTGCATGAAGACATTCAGTATTCTTCATAGAAGATGAGAAAGGGCC
>NC_068990.1:42817328-42820116 GCF_001194135.2 Octopus bimaculoides
ATGAAGACATTCAGTATTCTTCATAGAAGATGAGAAAGGGCCAATTTTTATCCCAAGCCATCAAAGACAAGAGAAAAGACTGCACTACGAAGCTTTTGAACAAACTCAAGCATGTATATATATGTATATATATATATATATATACATACATATGCATATACAAGGTGCAATGTGTAAATTGTTGCTATATTATAGTTTTAATCTTATGCATGCACATTGTTTGTTTTTGATTTTGTTGACTACACAGTATAGTAGGGTCAGTTGGACACCGACTGAAAAAAACAGCACCATGTCACAATTCAATCTGCCAGAAATTTGGAAGCGACATGCTATACTGCTTGGCATTTGCACCAGAAGCTCCAATACAAACATTTCAGAGTGTTTGGGTGTCAGTCTGAGGATAGTGCAGAGGATCTGGAAAGAGTTGGATGAGTCTAATGGTGATTACGAAGGTACAGCAGCTTGGAAAACTGACTCTGATTGTTCTGATCAGAAAAGAACTGAATTTGTTGATGAGATCCAGGCTATGATTGACAACGATCCCTACAAGTCAATCAGGTCCATCACCAGGGACATGAGAGTGTCTAAGTTTCTTATCAGGTAGGTAGTGCATGAAGACATTCAGTATTCTTCATACACGATGAGAAAGGGCCAACTTTTATCCCAAGCCATCAAAGACAAGAGAAAAGACTGCACTACGAAGCTTTTGAACAAACTCAAGCATCACCTGTAACTAAACATGCTTTGGTTTTTCTCAGATGAAATTTCTGCCAGGATCAGATGGTGAACATACAGAACAACCATTGGTTTACTGTGTCCCCAAAACATGTACCAAGAGGGATAAAAATCAAACATCTAGTCAACATCATGGGGTTTGGAGTGATTACTAATAATGGTGACATTATGCCTCCATTCATCTTCCCACGCGGCCTTAGACTCAACACAGAGGCCTACATCAAGTGCTTGAAGGAGATAGTGCAGCTCTGAGTCAAGAGGGTGGCTGCTGGAAGACCCTATGTCTGGCAACAGGACTCTGCACCATGTCACACAAGCAGGAGAACTCAGTCATGGCTGTCAGACAATTTCTGCAACCACATCACCCCTAACATCTTGCCACCTAACTCCCCAGGCTGCAACCCCCTTGATTATTATGATGATGATAATGTGAATATCTTTTGTTCATTATCATTTTTGCATTGACAAGAAAACTAAAAGACAGGTGATTTTTCAAACAACGACTTTTGCAATATTTGTTCTCGACCGAGTTACTGACAGTTCCTTGTAACTCATGCCAACAGAAATTTCATGAACCAGTGGATGGCCCATTCAAGGCCTGCAACCAACACTAATATTGCTTACAAATTGTAACATAAAATTATGAAGGTCTGTGATTTAGTTGTTTGTGTATTCAGCTCATAATCATTGTGTCCTTGAGCAAGACACTTTATTTTACATTGCTTCAATCCACTCGGCTAGCAAAGGTGAATTGTACATGTAGTTCAATGGGCCAGCTTTGTCACATTTGGTGTGTCACATTTGGTGTGTCACACTGAATATCCATGACAACTACGTTAAGGGTACATATGTCTGTGGAACGCTCAGCCACTTGCACATTAATCTCATAAGCAGATTGTTCCATTGATTAGATCAACTGGAATGTTTATCGTCATAACTGATAGAATACCCCAGACAACTACATGAAATGAAATAAACAAACTACAGGTCAACTGTACCTTCTATTTATCGATTCAGAGGTCACACTAAAATAAGTATGAGTAATATAGTAGACATGATCTAAATGAATATAGGATTCCCCATTCCCTGCCCATCCACCTTTACCATTTTCTGAATAAAGGAAAAAAAAATTGATCTTCTGCTGAGAGTCAAAAGAAATTAAAATTAATGCATTTCTGAGAAAATTATGTGTGTAATACTATCTGATATTATTTATTTTATCTCGTCAAAAAGATTATAAATTGACATGAATAATTTTTGGTAGTTTTCTGGTTTTGCTATTTTTTTCTTTTTGATTTTTGCTAAAGTATATAGCATATAAGAGGGTGGGGGGATAATTTCAGTAATGTAGCACGTGTGTGTGTGTGTGTGTGTGTGTGTGTGTGTGTATGTGTGTGTGTGATATTTATTCACATAATGGCTTATATTGTTTCATGGCCAATAGATGTATATGATGGATATTCAGATATTGAGCAATAAATTTCAGTGATATCTCTGGTTACATCTTAACAGATAGAAATATTGACTGCCTCTGGCAAGAAAAAAAAAAGAAAAGAAAAATAAAGGAAAGTAAACTCTTCTCTAAATATAGTCCATATATAGAAAAGAAGCGAAAATGGCTTGTTGTTCTAGAACAACTGGTCAATGTAACACAGTGGTAGCAATTGGTACATTCTTCTACTGATACAGCTATTCTGAGTTTAATAGCTGAAGCAGATTCTCAAAATGAATGCACAGCTGTAGATATTCAAAAACATTTGTTCAAAGTCATTTTTATTCCATTCTCTTCACTTTGTTCTGTACATTATTTTTGCATGCATTAATATATATATATATATATATATATATATATTTTTTTTTCTATATATAAATTTTTTTTCTCCGTGTTTTTCTCCTTGTCTCCATATTCTTTCTGTTGAAGAGCGTAGCTCGAAACGTCAAAGACTTTCCGTATTCCCGAGCGTCATACTAATATATACTTTTGTTATTTACACCACCTGTCCTCGTCTGTTGTTATTATTTGTATATTCTCCCATATATATATATATATATA
>NC_068990.1:42820191-42821666 GCF_001194135.2 Octopus bimaculoides
ATATATATGTATTATATATATATATATTTGCATAGTAAAAGATTATTTGTTTCACACATGATATTGAGACTATATAGATTTTATCACATTTCTAGGTAATTTGACATCAGGAAGATGTCATTGACCTACAGCACCACTCTCTTTTGAAAACACAAGGACTGCTCGTAGAGTTCAAACTTGTTCACTTTCCATGGGTATGCTTGAGTACTCAGGAGAAGAGTCAATGAGATCACTCCAACTCAAGTGGAGACCTGGCAGAAAGTGGAAGGTTGAGAAGGATGCAGCAAAGGAGAGCCTCAAGGCTGGAGAAATAACAGGATACATACAACTGAATAAGCATAGACTAGGTTCAATAAAGTAGAGGTCAAGAACAAACTCATTGGAATGAGATCAATGCTGTATGGAGTGGATAATTGTGAACACAAAACAAACCTTCTAGAATGGAAAAAATAATCCTGAAATTATCAGCAAGAATCAGCAATATAGTACATTATTCACTTTCATCAAAACAAGCAGTTTTCATTGAATTTATGATGGCATATGAAAGCAGAATAGAGGAAATGCATATCTATATGACTGAGAAGTTTGTCAGTGTAGCCCTCTACTTGAGAGGATCTAACTTCCAAGTCAATGTCAAAGTCAAAGGTGGAAGCAAGGAGTTTTGTAGGTAAGTCTGCTTATGGTCTCATGAAACATCTCTCAGTTTCTGAGGAGAAAAGAGAACTGAAACTCTAAACGCAAGGGCAAAAGCAACCAAAAACTGTTCTGTTGAAGGAAGAATGAAAGTGAACTTCAGAAGTTATAACTTTACCCTACGTACAACTGATGTCTCATACAGAAATGTATCTTGGTTCTGGGACACCTTACCACCAAGTAAGAGCACATTAAAATACACAGAGACCAAGCACCTACATAAGAGAGGGTTTCTTTTCCGAAGACCTTCTGTTGTTCAGCTCTCTCAAGATTTTCTTACTATCTATCTATCTATATATATAGATCACATCTTGTGTCTATTAAGACCTAAAATGTTCACAACATGAAATATAGCAGCATACCAAAAACGCGAGGGTGGGCAAGACATTTAAAATCACCTAAAAAAGCATTATTAAACAGGAACTAGTTTCGGATTTAACAAATTCTTACCATTTGTCTATTCCTCATCAGCCTGATTTGTAATTTAACCGTAATCATCAGAATCGTATACAGAGTTGCCCACCGCCATGGGTGTGCGTGCATATGGTTCTGCTAATTACAGCTTAATGGTAAAATTCAAAAGTCTTCGTTTTGGCGCGCTAATTCCAGGAATATATCCGCAGAAAATATTTACTGCATCATATATTCAGTATGAGAACATGGGCAATGGGTAAAATATTATTATAAAATCTGGTAATTAGTCATATATTAATTAATATCGATTAATTATCAGGAGGCCAGCACATGTAAAGGTACATTTTTAAAAAATAACGTCGACCACT
>NC_068990.1:42822126-42827126 GCF_001194135.2 Octopus bimaculoides
CCAAGGTGCCACACAGTGGTATTGAATCCAGAAGCATGTGGTTGGTGACCAAGCTACTTACCACACAACCACCCCTATATATATATATATATATATATATATAGCAATAAGAAAATGGAGGGGATTAATAGGTGGTATTCATCAACTTGCAGACATTGTATTATGTCAATTTACTTGTTTATTTGTTTGCTAAAAGGACAATAATAACAATATACAAACACATGTGACATATTATGTCATATCAGTAATTATAAAAATGACATATAGTGACAGAAATCCAGCAGTATATTGGAGCGTAGGCTCAAAACGTAAAAGACTTTCTCACTTCCCAACCATTAAACTAACATATCTGTTTGTTTTTTAAACACTCGTCTTCGTCTTTTGTTTTGTATGTTTTTTTTTTTGTAAATTCCAATTATATCTATACATATAAATTTAACATGGGCGATTCTTTCTTGTATATTTTCTTGAATATATATTTATACTCCAGACTGATGACGAGCAAAGACCCAGAAACATGTCTCTGGATGCAGACTTAGCTAAGTGGAGGTGATTGTCTCCCGCTTGTAAACATAAGGACACAGGAAATGTGTCAAGGCTGGCAGGAAGCGGTGCTGCTTCCTATAGCTAAATAGCAGTAGTATTATTCCCTTCATGGGACTGTCACATTAAGTTGACAGCATACAACTACTATATATATAAAACATATATTCTATCTTTTACTTGTTTCAGTCATTAGACTGCAGCCATGCTTGTGCAACACACACATATATATATAGACAGACAGATATATATATGTATGTATGTATGTATGTGAGTATGTATGTATGTATGTATGTATGTATGTATGTATTTATGCATACATTTATGTATGTAAGTGTGTATATGTACATACAAGCACATAACTGCAAAACAAAGCAGAGAAAATAGCACCTGAATAGCAAAGGTAGAGTTATACAAGGAGTTTTGCTGAAAGTGAAAAACTTTTCAGTTCAAATTCTGACGAGGTCGACTTTGCTTTTCATCCTTTTGGGGTCAATAAATTAAGTACCTGTTGCATACTAGGATCGATTTAATCGACTGTCCTTCTCCCCCAAAATTTTGGGCCATGTGCCTAGAGTAGAATATTTATATGCTTATAAATTTTTAATATTTATTAATATTTATTTGCTTATTAAGTGAGCCAACACAACCATTAGTATGATGGATAAAATGCTTAGTGGCATTTTGTCCATCTTTGTGTTCTGAGTTCAAATTCCACCGAGGTCAACTTTGCCTTTCATCCTTACAGTGTCCATGAAATAAGCACCAGTTGTGCACTGGTGTCGATGTAATTGACTGCCTCCCCTCCCACCAAAATTCAAGCCTTTGCCTATAATAAAAGAGAATATCTGCTTGCTTATTTGTCACCTGATTTTCTCTGTAGAATTTAAAACAATTTCTTTGTTCTAAAAGTTCCATTTGTAAACTTTTTTCACTTACTATAAAACTACACTCACACACATACACATACAAATATGAGTATATGTGTGTGTGGAGGGGGATACACACATGTACACGCATGTATGCATATATGTGTGCATGTGTATATGTGGTATGGATGAGAAAAAGAGAAAAAGATAAATGCATTTCTATGCTAAATTGCATCAAACACAAGAACCAATATAAAGACTTGCAATGGAAAGTATAAACTATTATAAACTAGAGTCACATCTAACACACTGTATCTCAAGTCACATCTGCAAAACACTCAGTATCTCTAAGCAGTTGTCCTCATAGAATAACAAATATTGTTTTTATTTTTTCAAGTAAATTATTACTTGAATACACACAGAATATCAAATTTAGTGTGGCAAGAAATTATGTTCTACCACAAAACCAGTGCAAATACAATTTTACAATTTTCTCTTTATAGATCTCATAAACACACTTACGATGTGATTTTTATTATGGTGCATCAATATTTATTGTACTTATCTGTCACCAATAACTGCACTAATATGCTGCACTTGTCAACAGTAAATATTATAGCATGTCAAAGAATACTTGCAGCAATATGCAAGAGATTTTTTTTACACAAGTATAAACATTTGTAAGGATGTGTCAACAGCAGATTTTACTATTACACATTCAATTGTTAAACTAATATAGAATATAATTAAAACATAATCAACAGATATTACAATAATGTGTCAAGATCAGTTACGCCAATACACAACGGTTATTTCAGCAAACTGACATGAATCATGTTAGGATTTCTGACTTTGATGCAATCTTTCTCTTCTGTCTTTTATCTTTTATTGCTGAAGCAACATGCTGAGGTACTGCCTTTTAGTGTGATTGATTTAGTTTCCTGTATTGTTTCTAGTGAAGTAACGAGTTGCACAGAGCTGCTCTTCTTTGTGTCTCCTGCTGTGCTGTGGGTTCATCCTACAGATAAAAATATATTCAAATGTTCTATGAAAATCACCACATTTACACTTCAGAGATCTCTAAAGCTGTTACAATACTGGGTCCTTATTCTAGATAGAGATGAGATCTTTGGCTCTAAGTACTATTCACTGCCATCCAGTTTGGTGCTTTCTATAGCTTTCATTTCCAACGTTGGGAGCTAGACCTTCTACGATCTTCCATATATAAATCACTGCATATTTTTTGAGTTTTCTCTCAAGGCAGTAGAACTTCAGTCCCTTAGCTTCTCCCAGTCACTGATCTGCTGCATCAAATCAATTTTTTTTTGTGTAATGCCATTGGCAAAACTGAAGTGTTTAAGGGGACAGAGTGAAGCCAATTAAATATAGCATTTCATATCATTGACCCAAGAAGGATAAAATGTAATGGTGACCTCTTCAGATTTGAACTCAGTCAATAAATAGATGTTACTAACTGCTACAGGGTTTTAGATGGTGTAGGTCATCGTTGAGCCTCTCAGAAGGCTGTGATCTCGTTATAGTAAACCTGGATGAAGAACATATACAAGCAAGGTTGTAACTTTAAACACGTTTATTGTGGCCACACATATATACACAATGGAATGATAAATAGAATGGTTGGTGTGTAAAGGTTATGGTCTTCTGTGCTATGCTCCTATCTGCAAGCTGGCCTGTGGCATAAGATAGAGCCAGTCAAGTTGCGTCCTCATAGCTTGCATATCCATACAGAAAATGAGTAAGAGATGAGGTCACGTGTATGGACCTTAATGTCAAGCAACGCCCTCTATATCTGTATAGCCAGCTTGTTTACCCACTGTCAAGGGCGAGTAATGTGCCTACAAGGTATTTTGTTTAGCATTTTACTAATTCTACCAAATCTTTAAGCTGGTGATAAGTTAGCAGAATTATCAGTGTTAGACAAAATGACTTACAGTGTGTATTCTAACTCTTTACATTTTGTGTTCAAAACCCACTAAGATCAAATTTATTTATCATCCTTCCTGGGTCAATAAAATAATGTCCCTGTCCAGGGTAGTGGAACAGCAGAATTGTTAGCATATTAGCCAAAATGGCATACAGTATTTTTTCCAGCTTTCCACATTCTGGGTTTATTTGTGATGACATTAGTGACAAGCTGTACCAGGCTTTGATTTCCCTCGGACAACAGCAGTAGCCTGGAACTAGGAGGCTTGCTGCATTGGCAAAGACTAGTCTTCCGTTATCAAAAAATAAAAACAATTCCATGTCTGCAACCTGAACAGGAACTTCCTAGGTGCAGATGGTTAACACTGACAATTAGTCAAAGCATGGCACATGCTACCAGGTCATACACACTTGTAAGTAGTAGCTATGGGTGTTTTTTTTTTTTTTCACTAAGCCAACATTAACTGCAATATTATAGACTAATTTGTTTGACGTGAAAATCAGATGCAGCATGTGTAATATATATTTATCATGTCAACATTAACTGATGCAGCACTGTGCACCCTATATGTGATGTATCAGAATTAGCTGCAACATTGCATAATCTATATTTGATGTGTTATCATTATCAGCAATATCAGAAAACCTATATTTGATCTGTCAGCATGAATCATTGTTTTTTGCAAAATACATTTTGATGTTTTAACTATATTTTGTAGTAAATATTCAGTTGCACCTGTATGTCCATGCATCAACTATGGCCGAAACCATTTTATATTCACACATGTACAACATATTTTAGTATTTCAAGAAGGGCTGCAAAATGTTTCATCACAGATTTTATGCATCAATATCAAGTGCAGTTTTAGGGCAACAATCTGACTGAATCGTTACCATGCAGGGCAAAATGCTTAGTGGCATTTCGTCCATTCTTACATTTCAAATTCAAATACTGCCACAGTCGACTTTACCTTTCATCCTTTTGGGGTCGATAAAATAAGTACCAGTTGAGCACCGAGATTGAAATAAACAACTTAGCCCCTTCCCTGAAATCTTTGTGCCAAAACTTGAAACCAATATCATGTGCAGTTTAGGTGACATGCTTAATCCTTAGCATGTCAGATAAAATGCTTAGTCATTATAGTAGGTAACACCTACTTCCAATACAGCGGTGCAGTATATAAACAGATTTCAAGTCTACCAATGGAATCCACCCTCTCTGGCCTGCTTGCCATCTCATACATGGACTAATTTGAATGCATGGCACTAAACACCTGCTACCCAAGCATATTCTTCTCAAAGCATATTAGTAATATCTTGATGCTCACCTGCTCCTGGGAAGAGGTGACTGCTATATATCAAAACTTCAACAACCAACCACATCAAATTCCAAATTGAACACCCAGACGAGTTCAGAATTCTCTTTCTACTAGATTTCCAATTCTATATCACAGAGAAGGGTTTCATTTATATGAAACCTTAATAGAAAAGCAGCCAGTAGAAATCTATTTGTGCACTATGAATCAGCCTTGTCCCCAGAGCTAAAGCTGAATGAGATCACACATATACGAGACAGAAAAGCAGAAAAGCAATGGACAAAGCTACCAACACCAAGTGGTTCCACAGGAACTTAGCACACAATGG
>NC_068990.1:42832332-42839380 GCF_001194135.2 Octopus bimaculoides
TTTCAGGATTTTATCCCTAATTTTGTGGTTCTAGAACCTAGCTGTTCTTTCTAGCGTAAGGAATCCCATGAGTGGATTCCTCTTATGTATTTAAATATACTCTGTACCTTATGAGTAATTCATAGTCTTTGGACTAAACTTTTATATGCTAGGCCACATGGAGGTGAAAATTTTATTAATTTCCATTTCCTTTTGATATGATTAATTATATATATATATATATATATATATATATATACACACACACAATTGCTGTGTAATATATATATTCATAGAATCATGTGGCTATCACAGAAAGCTCCTCTAGCAAACTCGGCTAATAGACTGCGTAGTAATCCAAAAGAGAAGGGTATAATGATGAAATTATTTCATGAGGAGTATATAGACTATAAAAAGTCAGGAGGCATGACTTTTTAAACTTTATAAATGGATTATAGCCATTCCCCAGCCTTTTTCATATAATGATAATGTTTGTACATAATATATATGTTTACATGTCTGCGCTAATATGCATGTTATGCATTTTACCATACAAAATCACAAATTAGTGCAGATAAAGAAAGCTAGCTCATAAGATAACAAAAACATCGTGGTTACACCAATGATTCAATCAAATTCCAAACTTGGAAGCAAAAGAGAGGATTTGAAAGCTTTAAAGTAAACCTAGCAAAGTTTTAGTTAGCAGTAAAGAAGCCGGGACCCTATTATCATCAGGAATGTTGATATGCTAGATATGTCAAAAAAAGAGTAGGTAGTAATTTCCCACTGCATGGCACCTTGGGCAAGTGTCTTCTACTATAGCCTCAGGTTGACCAAAGTCTTGTGAGTGGATTTGGTAGACGGAAACTGAAAGAAGCCCATCGTATATATGTATATATATATATATATGTATGTATGTATATGTTTGTGTGTCTGTGTTTGTCCCCCCAACATCGCTTGACAACCGACGGTAGTGTGTTTAGGTCCCCGTAACTTGGCGATTTGGCAAAAGAGACCGATAGAATAAGTACTATGCATCCAAAGAGTAAGTCCTGGGGTCGATTTGCTCGACTAAAGGCGGTGCTCCAGCATGGCCACAGTCAAATGACTGAAACAAGTAAAAGAGTAAAAAGAGTATATAACAACCACTGTAAATTATGAATACACAAGAGGTGTAGCAGGATCACAGGGAGGCTGACAAAGAAGATAGACTTCATACATGGTAGGTGCACATACAACATCATCATCATCATTGTCATTGTCATCATCTTCATCATCATTGCTTTAACATCCACTTTTCCATGCTCCCATGAGGCAGATTTTTGACAGCCAGATGTTCTTCCTATCGCTGACCCTTACCACTTTTCCAAGCAAGCTAATATTTCTCTGTAGCCAGACATGTTTTCACCGAATACCAGAAAGGAATGACATTCCTTTACAACAATCATGCAATATCAAGCTGAAGAGACATAAACACACACACACACACACACACATACACATGTACACATACATACGATTGTGCTATTTTCAGTTTCCATCCACTAAGTCCATTCACAAGACTTTGGCCAACCTGGGGCTATAGTAGAAGATACTTGCCCCACCAAGGTGCTACATAGTAGAACTGAACCCTAAAATATGTCGCTGGGAAGCAAGTTTCTCAACCACACAGCCATGCCTAAAAGAATTTCCTTCCAAGGCTCAAAAGGCTCTATAGAAGCAGGTCGTCATCGTCGTTTAACGTCTGCTTTCCATGCTAGCATGGGTTGGACGATTTGACTGAGGACTGGTGAAACCAGATGGCTACACCAGGCTCCAATCTGATTTGGCAGAGTTTCTACAGCTGGATGCCCATAGTTAATTTCACTTAAGTGACCTAAACAGCAATGGAGGTGGATGTTCCAAAATCATAACTTCCAGAATAACAGTTGATAGAAGAAAGTTCAGGAAGCTATTACCTATTCTGGCAACAAAGGGCTTTTCTCTCAAAGTGAAGGGTAGATTGTATGATGCTTGTGTATGACGTTTGATGCTGCATGGTAATGAAATGTAAGACTTGAATGTAAATTTGTAGGGGCTGAAAAGAAATGAGTTAAGTATGCTCTGATGGTTGTGTTGTATTATGTTTGTTATGTTTGTAAGTACAAATAGTGAAAGAGAAATGCATTGAGAGAAAAACCAGATATAAAAGGAATTGGATCTAAAGGACAAAAGAGCAGACTATGTTGGTATGAATGTGCTGTGTGTATGGAAGATGTCAGATGTATATAAAAAAAAGCCCTGAGAACTCTAAGTGGATGAAATGTGTGAAAGAAGGTTACAAGGAAAACAGAATGAAGTGGTGAAAATCGATCTTAAGGATCTATATTTCTCAAAGTAGAGAACAAAAAATAATGATATGTAGCAAGACACTGTGCTGGAGAAGCCCTGCCCAACCCATGCAAGCATGCAAAAAACGAACATTATAAATGATGCCAATGATGATGATAATGGTAAAGATGGAAATTTGGAGGTATGATATCTACATGTGGGTCCCTCTCATCCATTATGTTCGTAAAAAAGTCTTCATCTATCATTTAACTTCTCACATCATTACCTTATATTCCATCACTAACTCTCTCTCTCTTTCTCTCTCTCCCCCTCTCTCTCTCTCTCTCTTTCTCACCCAATATTCTTTCTCCTGCTTTTCATCATTAGCATCCAATCCTCTCATTCTCTCCCCAGCATCAACCTTCATTTCTACTGATAACTTTCATACTACCCCTTCATCTATAACTCTTTACTAGTATCACACACTCTCTCTCTCTCTCTCTCTCTCTCTCTCTCCCATCACTAATTCTTTGTTTCTCTCTCTTCACTCCCTCTTCCACCACTCACTCTCACTTCTAATATCTCCCCTTTTATCCTCTTGACACTACCTCCTATCACTTTCTCATCCTCCATTACACAACTCATTCTGTTTCTTTTTTACCTCCTTACTACCATCTCTCTCTCTCTCTCTCTCTCTCTCTCTCTCTCTCTCTCTCTCTCATTACTCTGTCCTCTATTATACTCTCACTCCAACCACTCTACTCCATTACTTTCTCTTCTATCATACACAGAATTTTTCACAAGGGTCTTCAACATTATTATTCTTTCATAGCAGTGCTTCTCCACTTGTACCTTGGGCAGGTGTTTACACTAATCCTTGCTCATTGATTTAGTGATCTTCTCCTCCAGTTTCTTTCTTATTTCTATTGGGTTCTCTGCACTGTTAATTCCAGTCATTCTATTGTAATGTGTGCTTTTACAGTTTATTAGGTGTGGGGTTAAAAGTATACAACTGTTATGGCTGTGTATTTGCTTGACTGTTTCTATGGAGTTTCTTTAGTCTTCAAAATATGTTTTTTTTTGTTTTTTTTTTAGTCCATTTTTCTTTCTCAGTCTGTTTTTGATTTACTGTACTGCATTTTTGCTTCTTATGTGGTAGATTTTGTAGTATTTTTGCTTTGTTCTGTGGTCTTGATATTGCTTGCCACTCTCTAAGAATGAAGGCAAGAATGGAGAGTGAGGGAATGAACAAAACATCAATATGATAGTTGTTGATAAGGAGGTTGATAGAAGCAAAAATGGCTGGAAATGTGATGGATGAAAGAGCAATGACAGAGAGTAGTGGTGGTGGTGGTGGTGGTGGTGGTGGTGGTGGTGGTGGTGGTAGTAGTAACAGCAGCAGCAGTGTTTTTTTGTCTTCAAAGTTTTCTATGTCATACCTCAGCTCTATCCTGCAGCTTAGAGATACAATTCTTTTCTCAACACAAATACTGCTGTATTGCTGCCAGTTGAGTATTTCCTATGAAGCTTGGTATTTTGCAGCTTTTGATGCCAGAATATTGCTTTCTTTGAGATGGTCCCAAGTGCACTGATCACAATAGATTCTAAGGTGGGGAACAGGTAGAGTCATCAGAATATTGAATAGAATACATCATAGAATTTGTTCCAACTCTCTTTATAGAGCAAGAACATGGTCCCTCTTGATGACCCTGGCAAAGAGGATCGATGGCTTTGATAGCAGAGCCCTGAGAATCATTGAGAACATCAGATGGTACCATCACATTTTCAACAAAGAACTATGTGTGTGCATGCATCAACCCACAGCTTGCCACCTCATTGCTATCCATCACATATGCTGGTACAGACATGTTTTCCATCTCCTGCTAGATTATCCTACCAGAGCTTTACTCTCATTCAACACAGCAGCTGCAGGCTGGAAGAAGGAGGGTGGATATGATTGAGGAAGATCTCCAAAGGTTCAATGTCACCTTGGAGGATGTAGAGGGGTTGGCATGGGACTGCAAGTGATGGAGAGCACCAATGGATCTGGTTGGCTCTACGCACAGTGATGCATGATGATATTTCTGAGGCTACTAACCTGGGACAACACCAGCCTCATCAAGCAAAAGCATGAAGGGAAGTGAGGCTCTCTGTACTGAGTTCAAATCCAGCCAAAATCAAATTTATTATTCATTGTTTCAGGGTCAATAATTAAGTACCAACCTAGAGCAATGGATAAATGGAAATGGAAGGATGTTGCACTCGGTACAGCATTTGCTTTGTTTCTTTGAGTTCTGAGTTCAAATTTCACTGAGGTAAACTTTGGCCTTTCTCCTTTAGGGATGGATAAGAAAGTACCAGTCTAGGGTGATAAATAGATTGAGAGAAAGGTAAAAATGTTGGGCTGAATGTCAGGCAGTATTTTTTCTGGTTGTTTGCATTCTGAGTTTAAATTTTACCATGACCTACTAAATGGGTGACAGACTTAATCCACTTCAACAGTCACTTGGTATCTTGAGTGCTTAACCTTTTAGCATTTAAACCGGCCATATCTAGCCCAAACAGTTTACTTGTTTTGTTTTTTTTTGTTCAAACTAGTTAGATCTGGCCTCTCACACCTACACTACAATGTCATTCTAAAAATAAACAATCACATCATCGAAATCTTGAAGTTATAGGATAATGCATGATTAATTCAAAGCAATGTGAATAAATAAGCATTACATTTGACAGAGAAATCTGAACACTAAAGGATCAGAACAGTGTTACAAGCATTCTAGTCAGCAGTTCCCCAGTTTAAGTCTGTTCTCCACTCTCTCACTAGCATTCTAGTCAGTTCTCCACCACCCACCGCCCACCACCTCCACCAGTCTCATGGGTCTTGTAAATGAGCACTGACTTCCTTCGTGATTAAAAGACAAAAAAAGAAAAAAAGGAAAAAAGTAACTTATGACTCGTACTTAAGAAAAAAATATATATTTCTATCTTAGTCTCCTAAAGAAATGATGAAGTCTTTAAACAATGGAGAAAATGATTGAGCAAATGCAGACAACTGGATTAAAAGACAACAAGAAATTAATCAGATTTACAAAGAATTTATAAGAAAAACAGACAAAAATACATTTAATATATTCTAATTATTCATATGTTAATAAGGAAGTTTTGCAACTTGCAATTCCATTATTATCTCCCCTTTCTTTTCTTGTTTTTCTCATTTTTGTTTTGTCTTAACATATTCTCAGTTCATTCTATTCCGTGTTTTCTTTTCTGCCACATCAAGCCTACACTTCTATTTTTTTCCCTGCTTCTTTTCTTTTTCTAACTCAATAAGCTTGTTTTTGTTTTTTGCTTTAATATATTTCCAAAGACATTGCGTAAGCAACAACAGACTAATGAAAACTGTCAGCTGCTTTTGTTCCATGAATGGTAAAATTATAAAATAAGTTGCCATAAATAAAACATATAAAGCTTATTTCACTGGAAGAAATGAAAACCAAGTCAAAATTTTGAAAAAGGCCAACTGCAGACATATTATACAATGAAGAAGAAATGAAAAGATAAGATTTGTAAATGATATTGGCATGCATCTTTGGTAATATCTGGTATATTCCTAAATTTAAATAAAAAAAAAAAATAAGTAAGAGCTACTCCTTAGAATATTGACATCATTTTCCCCCCAAGATGCTGGGTCGATATAGTTACTAGAATCTTGTTAAATAAAGAAGTAGAACTAATATTATCGACAAACTCAGATCAGAAAGGTTAATTGCATTTAATAAAAAAGAGAGATGATTGGAGCCTATAGTGGTGTGATTCATGTTCTAATAACATTAATTTAACCTTTCATTTCTGTAAAATAAACCTCTTGGATCCACAAGGTCGATGATATCTATATATCTCTGCCTATCTATCTATCTATCTATCTATCTATCTATCTATCTATCTAATCTCTTTCTCTCTCTCTCTCTCTCTCTCTCTCTCTCTCTCTCTCTCTCTCTCTCTCTCTATACATATATATATATATATATATATATATATATATATATATATATATATAAATATATATATATATAAAATATACATATATACACACACACACTTACAAATACACACACAAATATACACATACACACACAAACACACACACACACACACACACATATATATATATATCATATATATATATACAAATTGAAATAATACATTTCTAATTTCTAAATCTCTCAGAGAGATTTATGCAGTAGTGATACGATAAAGTAGTTGTATGCTGTCAACTTAATGTGACAGTCCCATGAAGGCAATAATACTACTGCTATTTAGCCCTAGGAAGCTGCACCGCTTCCTGTTGGCCTTGACACATTTCCTGTGTCCTTATGTTTACAAGGGGGAAGACAAGCACCTCCACCCAGCTAAGCCTGCATCCAGAGACATATTTCTGAATCTTTGCTCATCATCAGTCTGGAGTAGCAATGGCCTGCTAGTTGGAGATGCCTGTCAAGCTCTTGTAAAGATATACTCTTTATTCTCTCTTCTTTTACTCTTTTACTTATTTCAGTCATCTGACTGCAGTCATGCTGGAGCACCGCCATTAGTCGAGCAAATCGACCCCAGGACTTATTCTTTGTAAGCCTAGTACTTATTCTATCGGTCTCTTTTGCCGAACCACTAAGTTACGGGACGTATACACACCAGCATCGGTTGTCAAGCAATGTTGGGGGAACAAACACACACACATATATATATACATATGCATATATAC
>NC_068990.1:42840939-42846087 GCF_001194135.2 Octopus bimaculoides
TATATATATATATATATATATATATATATATATATATCATCATCATCATCATCATCATCATCATCGTTTAAGGTCCGCTTTCCATGCTGGCATGGGTTGGACGGTTTGACTGGGGACTAGTAAGCCAGATGCCTGCACCAGGCTCCAATCTGATCTGGGATGCCACTCTGACAGAGGCACAAATGTGCAAGTCTCCTATGAAGCTGAGAAACCTCTTCATCATGCTGGTGAACTGTGGATTGTCAAATCCAAATCAACTTTGGTACAAACAAGGAGGGGCTTTCTGAAGACATTCTTCAAAGAGTTCAATATCAGGTGATGGTGATGTCACATTCAATGATGACATCTTCGATGAGGCATTAAGATTAATAGATGACAAGGTTCAATCACTGGGTGGAAACAAACTTGAAATCTATGGTCTTCCAGCTCCAATCAGAGATGTTCAACACAGATTACCACAAGAGCTAATCAGGGAAACATCATACAACATGGAAAGTTTGCAAGCAGTTGTCAATGAAAAGGAACCAATTCTGGTACAGGATCAAAAGGAGGTATACTGGCAAGTTCTTATATCTGTGGACAATAACACTGGTAGGGTCTTCTTAGATACTCCTGGAGGCACAGGAAAGACATTATTGATCAACCTGCTCCTTGCCAAGGTGAGATAGAAGAAGATTGATCTGGCTGTTACATCCTCTGGAATTGCAGACACACTCCTAACAGGTGGAAGAACAGCCCATTCAACATTCAAGCTGCCGCTGAACCTCATCCAAAATGAATCTCCTTTATGCAACATATCCAAGAATACAGCGTTAGCAATGCTCCTTACGGATGCCAAACTCATTGTCTGGGATGAGGTAACAATGTCCCATAAGACAGCCTTTGAAGCGCTTGATACAACACTACAAGACTTCAGAAACAATAAGAAGATCATGGGTGGTATTATCCTTCTCATGGCTGGTGACTTCAGGCAAATGCTATCTGTCATTCCCAGAGGAACAAGGGCAGGTGAGCTGAGAGCTTGCATCAAGTCTTCATATATCTGGCAACATGTCAAGCAGCTTACTCTGACAACCAGCATGAGGGTTCACATTCATGGTGACCCATTAGCTGCACAGTTCTCCAACAAGGTACTTGACATTGGAAATGGAAAATTTCCACAAGATCCAGAAGATTAGTCTGCACCACCTCCCATGTGGCAATATGACTGCCTCCCTTGAAGAACTGAAGAGCAAGGTGTTTCTAAACATTGCCAAAAACTATAAAAGTCACAAGTGGCTATGTGGAAGAACAATTCTGGCACAAGGAATGGTGCTGTAGACAAGCTGAATTTAAATTTGTTGCCTCAGTTTCCAGGACCTGAATGTTCATACAGATCAATTAACTCTGTCCCTGATCAAGAACAGGCAATGTATTACCCAGTGGAGTTCCTCAATTCCCTTCAGCCACCAGGATTTTCACCACACATTCTGATCATGAAAACAGGTGCTCCCATAATGCTATTAAGAAACCTTGATGCAACCAGACTCTGCAATGGAACAAAGTTAGTTGTTAAAACAGCCATGCCCTATGTGTTGGAAGCAATAATAATTACAGGCAACACGATGGGTGAGAATGTCTTCATTCCAAGGATACCTCTTATCTCAAATGATCTCCCTTTTCAGTTCAAGAGACCGTAGTTTCCGGTCAAACTTAGCTTTGCAATGTCTATCAACAAAGCACAAGGTCAATCTCTAAAGGTAGTGGGACTTAACCTCCTTCAACCTTGTCTCTCATATGTCAACTCTATGTTGGATGTTCTAGAGTTGGAGATGAAAAGAATCTCTACATTCTCAGTGATAAACATGACAAGACAGAAAACATAGTATATGAAGAAGCACTTACATGAATAGTAGGTCCATGTCAAATACAGAAGTGTAAAACCATTGAGCGTTAATTACTATTACACTTTCACTTTTTGACTAACATGCATGAATGTATAAAAGTGTGTGTATAAAGGTGAAAAAAATAACATGATATATTCGCTGTCTGTTTGTGTGTGTGTGTACTCTACACACAGCCTTTCATTGTTTATAATCTGTACCTGTTTTTTGGTTACGAAATAAGTTAGACAAACGTGTATTTACTTTATATACATGTATGAGTTGAAAACTTTGTTTTCTCATTTCACTTAACGTCTATGTTCCATGCTGACATGGGTTGCAGAGTTATGTAGAAAGTTGGTATCTCAGATAGTAGCAGTTGAGACCTGTGTAATCTAGACGGCATTTTAAAATTACAATATTTTCTTTAACCTGAGCAACACTGGGTATTTCTGCTAGTATATATATATATATATATATATATATATATATATATATATATATATATATATGTATATATATATCATAATGGATAACGATAATATTTATAATAATAATCCTTTCTTGTATAGGCACAAGGCCTGAAACTTTCAAGGAGGGAGCTACCCAATTATATTGACCCCAGTACTCAATTGGTACTTATTTTATTGACCTTGAAAGAATGAAAGGGGAAGTTGACCTCAACAGAGTTTGAACTCAGGATGTAAAATCAGATGAAATGACGTCAAGTATTTTGCCCCGCATCTTAACAATTCTGCCAATACCAACAGCAGTAATAACAGTAACAACAATGATAATAACAATAATAACAACAGTAACACTTATTGTAATGACAGTGAATAATACAACATTAACAAACGGCGGCAGTGGTGGTGGTGGCAGTGGTGGTGGTGGTGGTGGTGGTGGTGGTGGTGGTAGCAATGTTGATGGTGGGGATGATGAGGAGGAGGGGGACAACAATGGGGATTGTCGTGGCAGTGAGGGTTAAGATGATGATGATGGTAGCAGTGAGACAACAGTGGTAGTGATGATGGTTGTGATGGTGGCGATGGTGGTGATGGTGGTGGTGGTGGTGGTGGTAATAATTGCAAAAGTTAAGTTGATGTTTATACAAATGATTGAAAACCTGTGTTCAAAAGCTAAAGTGTTCTCCATACCAGTTACTGTTGTCATCAAACAGCTCACACACACACACAAAAAACGCACACATACATACACACACACGCACGCACGCACGCACACACACAAACACACACATACGTACACACACACACACACACACGCATGAACACATATACGTACACACACAATTAATTACACGTTGTTGATATAGTTACACACACACACACACACACAGAGTATTTCTCAGTACAATCGATTTTTTTCATCAAGTCAATACTTTAACGCAGAAGGGAGACAATTTACATTAGAGACCAATAATGTACATTCTTTTATTCCTTTTGGGTTTTTTTCCCTCTATTCAGTAGGTGGCCCAGTCACAAAACAAACTTCAGGGACCATCAAATATAAATGTATTTTTAATTGCAGTATCCAACACACATTACTATGGACCATCATAAATTTGGTACACACCCAGCTAATCTCTGATACATGGAACTGACTGGGTTCATAACACTTCAATCAGTATTTTTGTCTTACTCATCTCTCTCTTCCCTTCATAACACTTGTTATGTTCAATCTACCACCAGACCCAACATGCTCAGATCTTTCATCCTAAAACATTAGCCCTTCTGGTATTTAAGTTTCTCTCTATCACTGCTTTCCTTACTAGCATCAATCTTATGCATCAATCAAAGTTATGCATCAATCAATTTTTAACTCACCAGTCTGGTTCCAATAGAGCAATGTTTTTATGTACAACTGTAGTGGCGCAAAATTATAGCTGCCATTGAGGAAGTACTATTTGTGCATGCGCAAGGGACTTCACCACCGGAAGCCCCTCGAGTGCGCATGCATAGTAAAACTAGTACTTAAAGAGTTACTTTCGTTTTATAACACTCTTCAGCGCGATACCTTCGACGTGACAACACCTTGCTCCTCAACGAAGCACTCTTCACCACGATGCCATCGATGTGATTGCTACTAGCTCCTCTGGCATGCATCAAGGAAGCTCTTAACCTTCCAATACCAAGCACAAGTTAATCAGCGGCTGCTAAGCTGAATAACACAGGATTTGTAAAACCAAGCATCATCAA
Organism: Octopus bimaculoides; assembly: GCF_001194135.2. Classification (NCBI taxonomy): domain Eukaryota; kingdom Metazoa; phylum Mollusca; class Cephalopoda; order Octopoda; family Octopodidae; genus Octopus; species Octopus bimaculoides. The sequence continues at coordinate 42,845,018 of NC_068990.1, forward strand.
AAATAAAACTAATTTTTATTATGTTGTTAATTTTTCTACTGTTTCTTCATATATAATTATGTTGAAATGTGATAGAGAGAGACTAACGTCTCTATTGCAACTATCAACCTTTTACACAACCATATCCTGAATAGGATGCAAGTTACAAATTGCTCAATCAAACATGCCCAAAGCTCATTATTCGTAGTTGAAGCCATTCTGCTATTTCAACTTAAATTCAAATGTTAAATTTCTATTGAAGCACAACAATGTTACCTTTCTAGACTGATGGTGTATCTGGTGGGATTTGCCAAGGCCAGGGGCCCTACATCTATTATAAAAACTAATGTATAAAATAATGAAAATTTCTCATTCACTTAAGATGATAAAACTAGATCTACATTAATGAGTCCCTTGAGGCATCACAATATACTTCTATCATTGTGAATTAGACATAAAAGGTGTTGTTAAAGCTATTATATTGTGTCCCAAGAACAAGGAGTATAGGGCTGCACCTATTATTGCCTAGCTGATAAAACAGACTCCACTACTACTGCACAATTTAGTACTTCAGTAGTACCATTGTGTTAATAACAGATGGATATATGAACAGATAGATAGATACATACATACATACATTTTTTATCCTGGCTTGCCAAGTCCACTTTAGCACTAAATGAAGAGATTTACCATTTCTAATGTGTCTCATATGTGATGTTATTGATTTCAAAAATAAAGAACATGCTTTCTTCTATACGTGTATATATATCAGTCAATCTGTCTATCTGCCTGTCTGTTTATCTGTCTATCTATCTATCTATCTATCTATCTATCTATCTATCTGATGCAAATGCCTCAAAGACCTGCTCAGACGCTTTCAACTGTCTGACAGGTACCGACTCGACCACCCGAATGCGCCAATGTGGACATGGACAAACCGCATCGGGTCGTCGAGATCGTATCTAGATAGAGTACTGTGTAGGAGAGTAGATAGAGATAGCATAGGGTGCCCACAATTTCACATAGTCAGCTACACGGGTCACAAACTTGTGACGTGTACGCTAGACTTAGATAAGACACATAGGCAGGGC
>NC_068990.1:42846902-42847319 GCF_001194135.2 Octopus bimaculoides
CTGTATGCCAGACTTGTTTGGAGACGTCTCGGTGGCGGTGTACTGCAACTGGCAGCAAAATGCGTCCGTCATCTACTACCACCTAACCATCGTTCCTTGTCCCGACCCTACCATCACCAAGCTGGAGCGCATCCTCTTCAGCTTCTTGTGGAAAGGAAGCGTTCCGATGGTTAGGCGATCCGTTTGCTGCCAACACCCGTTAAAAGGAGGACTGGGCATGCTGTGGTTGATAATGCGCAGACACGCGCTGAGACTGCGACATCTCCGACTCTACGTAGATAACGGTGAACAGGTGTGGTCGCTGTTTGTGCGGCGCGCTTTCCCGCAGCTCGTCTCCATGACCGAATTGCAGTCATGGATCAAGAAGAGGCCGAGGAAGGGTGAATGGCACCGCGAGTGTCGCGTTGCTCTCCGGCA
>NC_068990.1:42848366-42855880 GCF_001194135.2 Octopus bimaculoides
CCTTCCCCCTCCTAAAAAGAAAAGCTCTACATTGTATTCGTCCCATCTTTGTTGAGCCCTGTGTGACTAATAAAAGAAATGTATCTATCTATCTATCTATCTATCTATCTATCTATCTATCTATCTATCTATCTATCATTCTATCTACCTATCTGTATAAATGATAGAAAAAGAGAAGACTCTACTTGACTTTTTCTCTCCTTTCTTTTCCAATAGGAGTTGCCAAGTATCTCATCTATAGCAAGACATTGACTTCTATCCCTCTATTATATTTTAACCTCTCCACTGGCACAGAACCACCTCCCTCAATACAACTATTCATTTCAGTCAGGGTACTTAGTCTTGTAAGTTACTTGGAAACCCAACTGGTATTGGTATCTGGTAAAAAGCACTTGTGCTGGTGCCATGTCAAAAGCACCCAGTACACTCTGTAAAGCAGTTGGCATTAGGAAGTGCATCAAAGCCATAGAAACCATGTCAAAGCACTTTGGCTTGCCATTTCCGTCAAACCATCCAATCCTTGCTAGCAGATATTAACTGATGATGATGATGATGATATACATATGTGTGTGTGTAGACTATCTTCTATCTATGTATATGTGTGAGTGGTGTGAATAGATAAACAGATAGATATATCTGTTTATTCACACATTATATCCTTTTCTCCATGGTAGCATGGGTTACATGTATATATATATTACTGAGACATTATTTTTAGGCCTTGTTATTAACCCTTATCTGTTTTCATTAAAATCACAGAGACAGCAGACAATCTTTGGACAGAAAGCTTAACAAACATCACTATCCAACGTGCAGAATATAAACGCACACATATATACCACAGACACAGACACACACACACACACACACACACACACACACACACACAATGTGCTTTCTACAGTTTCCATCAAATGAATTCTCTCACAAAGCCTTGGTCAACCCCAGGCTGTAAAAGAAGTCACATACTGAAGGTGCAGCATTGGTCATTACCTGAAATGTGACAGTTCAAGTATTGAAGCTTTTCTTATCCCATCTCAGCTCAGACAGGGTGGTCATATAATTCGGATGGGTGGAGGGATGCCTAGCCTAGGTTCTTCTTTGCATAAAATTTTGGAAGAGAACTCTAAAGATACAAAGACCGAGGTTGATTGAATTCGTCTATGTCAAGTGTACCCAATCACCTTGTCTGTGACATTCAGGTGTTCTTTAACACTCAGCACAATTAGGGAGCTTTTCCAGGATGCTCTCCCACAGCAAATTTGGTGTATAAACGAAACATACACATTGTGTATGTGTGATCGATAATATATATAAATTCTTTTATTCTTTTACTTGTTTCAGTTATTTGACCACAGCCATGCTGGAGCATCACCTTAAAGGGTCTTTGAGTTGAAGAAATCAATCCCAGTTTATATAGTTACCTTGCAGTTGAGTATTAAATATAATGTTCAATACTCTTTGTACAGGTAATTAATCAGTACTTTCCTAGGATTTTGCTATCTCTGAATGAGGTTTGTAACTTTTAACTGTGTACACATATATTAGGTTAGTAGAGTTAGAGGTTGGAATAGCCGTCTAAGGGATAAAGATATCCGTTTTACTACCAGTATAATTACCTATGTTAACCCCGGGCATACATATGCAAGCATATTATGCTTATAGGATACAGGCAATGACAAAAATAAACATGAGTTTATCAGAAATTACATTTAAAGGAAACAGCAAATGGAAATATATTGATCAACAACAATTGACTAATTTACTCAATGTCCTGAAGCGTCACATATGCAAAATGGTTTGATTTAAATATATTAAGCCTTTCTTTTCCTTCTCGAGGCTCTTCTTTTTTTAATGGTTTTGCAGCAATTTACTCAACATGAGGAAACTGAACACCTTCTTTGTATACCTTTATCTACCTCTGTAGAGATTTGACTTTCAGATAATTTAAAATTTAATTAATTAATTTTCTGAGAGCCTGAATTGAAACAGCTGTAATTAACAAATAATAATTTATTAATTATCTGTCTATTCTCTCGTTTTATTATTATAATAAATAATGTGCGTGGGCGGGGGGGGATGGATGGATAGATGGATGGATGGATGGATGGATGGATGGGTGGATGGATGGATGGATAGCTAGCTAGTTTGATAGATAGATAGATAGATAGATAGATAGATGCTTACATACATACATACATACATACTTACTTATATACATATATATACACATACATACATACATACATACATACATACATACATACATACATACATAGATCATACTTTGAAAGAATGACACAAGATTGTAAGTTGTGGAAAAAGTACATTACTTTGAGTCTTGAAAAGACTTTGAGTCCTCAAAATTAGCCAAACTAACAAAAAACAAGTAAAATGAAAACATGAATCGAACTTGTTACCAGGTTGCTCTGCCTGCTCTGTGCTTTTTTGAAAATTGTGGATTTGCTTGTAACTCCAAGGTTTGTTGTATGTCTCACCAGACACATGAATATTAAGTAATCTACTGTGAAGTTGGACCTTCCTGCACTAAAGTCATAGAACAAGAGAGAGTCCCATCATATATATAGATATGTGTGCATGTATAGGTGCACGCATGTGTGTATATATACACACATACACACACACACACACACACACACACACACACACACACACACACACACACACACACACACACACACACACACACACACACACACACACTCACACAGGCACATATAAAAGTAGCAGAAATAAATATTTTACAAATATAATAATATTTCTTCTTTGCTTTTCATCTTATCAGAGTCAATGAAAAAATCTACCAATTTAAGGAAGAGGAATAAAAGAATATGTGCATGTATACACACATTTATGCATGTGTTTGTATGTGTGTGTGTGACAGAGAAAGCAGCTGAATCATTAATTATGTACAATACACTTATATATATTTCTTATTGTCAGGAAACTTAATTGTGTGTGCATCGTTAGATGTGGTCCCTTTCAAGTTGCTATGGTGCAGGTCTGAATTTTAAATGTCAATTTATATTGTTGTTGTAATAACATTAATCATAACCTCACCAATTTTTCTTTCCGCCAAAGAAGATTACTATTCAAAGTTTTTTTGTTTTTTTTTGTTTTTGTTTTTGTGGACTGAACATGTATTAAGAGCTAAAATAATCCATTAAATTTATTCAGTACACTATGGAAACAATGTTTTGCCACAATGATCAGTCTATGCATCTTATATCTTCTATGTTTTACTTGTTTGGCCTGTTGGCCCATAGCTCAGCTGAGGCACCTCTTTGAAAGATTTTGATGAACAATACAGTTCTATATTTAAGAGATGAGAAATTATTTACATTATTTACATTTGACGGATATTTGTCCTCATTTTGTTTGCTGTTAACACGTTTCGGCTGATATACCCTCCAGCCTTCATCAGGTGTCTTGGGGAAATTTCAAACCTGGGTTCTCATTCCTAAGGTATTTTTCAATGTTGTTGTTATTATTATTATTATTATTATTATTATTATTATTATTATTATTATTATTATTATTATTATCTTTCAGGTCACTGCCTGGAATCGAACTCGGAATCTTGGGGTTAGTAACCTGCACTTTTAACCCCAAGATACTGAGTTCGATTCCAGGCAGTGACCTGAACAACAACAAAAACAACAACAACAGCAGCAGCAGCAACAACAACAACAACAATAACAACAACAATAATGGATGATGGTGCACTTGCTTTTAATGATTCAGAAAAGAAAATGGCTTGGGGAAGCCATTATGAAAGACTGCTGAACGTGGAGAATGAATGGGAGGAGGAGAGCCTGCCAAATGTTGACCCAGTAGAGGGACCAGCTATCCGAACTGACAGCTCCCTTGTAGATAAAGCAATTAAGGGTATGAAACCAGGAAAAGCCCCCGGCCCATCAGGAATCACTGCTGAGATGCTTAAAACATCTGGTGGTGTGGCCTATGGCCTAGTCACCCACATTGTACATCATGGAAAATTAATGAAATATTATTGTGTACTTCTGTATATACATGCATGTATGCATACACATAAACACAAACACATGCATGTGTATATGTGTATAGTGAATGAATTAATGTACACACACACACACACACACACACACACACACAGAGGTATATATATGTATGTGTTTTCTCAAATATGTATATATACATTTATACCTACATGCATACAAACATACATATATGGACATGTGAAGGGGTGCATGCATGTGTATGTGTGTGTGTGTGTGTGCATGTGTGTGTGTGTGTATTTGTGAACATGTGTATATATACATATATATATATATATTTGTTAAGCACAGATATGCTGATAGGCAAAGAAATAAAGAGATCACTGCAGTACCAAATGTCTTGAAAATATTTGTCAGAAGATGGCAATATGATCATCAATAATTTATTACATAAAACGAGGTCAAGTGAAATATTCTGTTAACCTTGACTTAAATTTGTGAAAATTGGAGAAACACCAAATAGGGTGAGACAAACATTCAACTTTTTCCAAAGAAAACGATTTCCCAGAGGTCTTTTAGCATAAAACATGATAAATGTTGCAAAATCAACAAGGGTATTTTAGCTTGCTGATTATTTTGAATTCCTTAAGGAACCATCATATACTAGAGAGATAAGATAGTAGTGAGACGTTAAATCATGTCTTGACAGGAAGATGAATGAGGGCTGCCATGAAATAATTGCAAAACTACATGGTTGATGTAGGAAACATTTAGAAGAGTGAAACAAGGCAATAGCAAAGGAAGGAAACTTTGAAAATAACAGTTGTGTAGTTTTCTGGTTCAAACTGACTGAACTGAGACATGATCAAGGGCATTCAAGCCATGTCCCTCCCATCTAATAGTCAGATGCAATGGTATTTATTGCCTGGGTGGCTCAGTCAATAGAGCATGGGATTCTTAATCTTGGGTTATGGGTTCAAACCTCATGTTGAGCGAATGATTTTTTTGTAAGTGCAAGTATAGATGTGTAGTCAGAAGTTTGCTTTCCAAGCACACAATAACAGATTGCAATCTCACTGCATGGCACTTTGAGCAAGTCTCTTCTACTATAGCCCCAGGCCAACTAAAGCCTTACAAATGGATTTGGTAGACAGAAACTGAAAGAAGCCCATCATATATATGTGCATGTGTGTGGGTATGTGTATGAGTCTTGTGTGTGTGAGTTTTGTGTTTATATCTGTCCCCCACTACCACCTGGCAACTGGAGTTGGCATGTTTATGTTCCCATGACTTAGCAGTTTGGCAAAAAACAGTGATAGAATAAGTATCAGGCTTTAAAAAAATTTGGGGTCAATTCATTTGATTAAAACCTGTCAAGGCAGTGCCCCAGCATAACCACAGTCCAAAAACTGAAACAAGTAAAACAATAAAAGTTCTAGTAGACTGAGGAACTATATAAAGGCTCCATAGCTAACTTGATGTTATACTGGTATGTTTAAAGAGCAGCTTCAAGAGTTGTTTTCTCAACATTATGTTCACTACTTATGGATGAAAAATGAAAGACTTTTGACCAAGTCATGTATAAAAGGAACAAAGCAATAACAGCCCTTCTCCACTGAGAAATATCACATCTTGATTCAGCAATCTGATATGCTTTTCTTTTTGGGTAAAAATAACAAAATGTACAAATGTCATGATGAGAATATGTTCTACATACAGAACTACAACAATGAACAGAAACTCAACTGAACGAGGGATATGAATATAACAGACATTGGTTTAACTTCAGACAAAGCAGAAGAACTTAACACAGGCCCACTCTTGGAATGCTAATGATCATCACCACCACCATCATAACCATCATTAATATCCACTTTCAATGATGATAATGATGATCACAGTCCTAAGCAAATTTCATTCAGAGTTGATGCTCTCCTAGGTAGATCAGAAGGTCACTCTTCAATTATACATTCTAATATTGAGATGATTTTTCCATGGTTGAATGCCCCTTTATAATATTAATCACTTTACAAAATTTGCTGAATAAAATCTGTAATGGATTTAATAAAAAAGGTAACTGCTTTGAAGTAACATTTGTACATTTATCAGGCAAGCAAGAGATATATTCTACTACTACCAAGGTGTCTATTGTTCTTTTATCTATATAAAAGAAAAAATTGCTGTTTACATACAAGAGGAGAGAACAAGTAATGATGCCAAAGACAATGGGGCTGTAGAAAATCTAACTGAATTCTAAGCTTTTCCAATCATTTTACAAACACTATTCTATGACAAGGGCCAGCAAGTAATGGCAAACACTACATTTCCCCTGATGACAGGTAAGAATCCGGAAATGTTTAAAGTTGTCTCCCTTACTTCCTCAACATTGTAAATAATCAAACCAACCAATTTATTAAGAACTCTCTGTTGCCAAATCACTCATTCATACACACACACACACACACACACACACACACACACACACACACACACACACACACACACACACACAAACAAAGAAACAAACAAAAATACGTACACACATAGATGTACACAAACATACCAATGCAAATATATATAAATGCATATAGATGTATACACATACACATAATTATATAAATACATGTACACATTCACATTCAATTATATAAACACATTTGCACATTCACAAACGCACACACACACACACACACATATACATATACATACACACTCACATATTTAATATATATGCACACATACATATGAACAAATGCATATAGATACACACACACATAGACACACACACACACACACATGCAAACACACTTACATATATGTTTGTACACAAACATACATTGTATTCCTTATACACAGGGGTTGTTATGAAATTGATGTAAAATTTAATTTAATATAAAATTAAAAGAGATAGATTGTCAAATGATGTTTGCCTCACAACAAGGAAGCAATAAATAAATTATTTAATTTCTCAATGATATTTTTTTCAATTGAAATTGCAAATTTCCAAGATGGTGAGCCATAGTGAATTTATATCATTCTCCAGTTGCAGTTCTGTTTTATTGGATATTAATGGATATGCCAATATTAACGTGGAGCCTGTTGATAATATTTTGATATTATGATGATGATGATGATGATGATGCTGTATAGCCCTAAGTCAGATCTGACGGAACAGACTCATCATCATCATCATCATCATCATCATCATCATCATTTAACAGCCACTTTTCCATGCTTAAATGGGTGTCAGACAGAATCTGTTGAGACAGATTTTCTATGGCTGCATTCCCTTCCTGTCTCCAACCTCCTCACCTGTTTCCAAGTAAGGAAATATTTTCCCTTGGCCATGTTTTCCATGGAAGACTGGTAACAAACAAATTTGTTTGTTTTGATGTTGATGATTATTTATAACCATCATGTGATGTCTAAACAAGGGTAAACACACATACACAATCACAGAGACACACACGCATACTTGCAAAGAATCTGGTTATATATATATATATATATATATAT
>NC_068990.1:42857069-42864312 GCF_001194135.2 Octopus bimaculoides
CATGTGTGTGTGTGTAAAGAAGCCTCTTGTATGTATATATATATATATATATATATATATATATATATGTCTTTTTTTTAACTTATATATATATATATATATATTTAAAGATAGTTATGGCTAGTTCATAAGGTTGCCTAGGGTTTTGCATCCATAAAGCACTTCGCTTTACATATATCTTATTATACCTTAATGACCAGTGTCCTATAACCTCTCTTCCTATATATATGACAAGCTTCTTTCTATTTTAGTCCACCAATCCATTCAGAGAGTTTTGGTCAATCTAGGGCTATAGCTGAAGACATTTGCCCAAGGTACTACACAAGTGGAACTAAGCACAAGACCACATAGCTGGGGAGCAAGCTTCTTTACTATACAGCCACCTCTGAGTAAACATTTTATGAAAAAAAAGATGGGATGGCCAGGGCTTCAATGCCTTTGATCAAAAGTGTGTTTGAGATACTGAAATGTAAACTGTAAATTTGGGTGACCAAGAAGCAGAATAAAACCCCAAAATATCAGCAATGAGGTTAATTGTCTGGAAAATTATAATTTGTAACAGAATGATAATAGTAATAAGGTAATTAATATATTGATTTTTAGCATGTTTTATATTTGTATATATGGTGGAGGCGCAATAGTCCAGTGGTTAGGGCAGTGGATTCGCGGTTATAGGATCGCGGTTTCAATTCCCAGACTGAGCATTGTGAGTGTTTATTGAGCAAAAACACCTAAAGTTCCACGAGGCTCTGGCAGGGGATGGTGACGAACCCTGCTGTACTCTTTAACCACAATTTTCTCTCACTCTTACTTCCTGTTTCTGTTGTACCTGTAATTCAAAGAGCCAGCCTTGTCACACTGTGTCATACTGAATATCCCCGAGAACTACGTTAAGGGTACACGTGTCTGTGGAGTGCTCAGCTACTTGCCCGTTAATTTCATGAGCAGGCTGTTCCGCTGATCGGATCAACTGGAACCCTCGACGTCATAAGCGACGGAGTGCCAACAACAACAACAATATTTGTATAAGCCAGAATTAATTTTCTCAGTCAATAAGAGATGGTACTAGGAGGAGTAATGATATGTTAGAACTTAATGGCCAGTGGCATACATTTGAGCAATTCAGATAAATATAAATATATCAAATACCATACAACATAAATGCTTGATTTATTAAAATTATGCTCCAAATGAGATGAAGAGACGATCTCAAAGATGAATAATTTTCCAAAGTTGACTTGCTATTAAGGACAGGCTTATTGTATAGAGATAAGAGAACGGTCATAGACATGTGTTTCTGTATCAGTAGGCCTCATCAGTATAACAGCTGTTCAACTTTCTTCTCTAGTAGCCAAGAGAGTTAGACTTATAGGAAAAGAGTAGAACACATCTATGTTGCAAGTAGTCAGCAAAATTTAAACAGAAATGATCTTAGAGAAATAACTGACTGTTCAACATAATGTATTTGAACAACATAGACAAATACAGGGATATGAAATACCATAATGAAAAGGACAAATAGCATGTGAACTTTGGAAATTTTTAATAAATATGGAATTTATTATGAGTTTTGATGTGTTTGAGTGTGTGTATGTATGTGCGTTTGGAGGGTGTATATGTGAGAAACAGGGTGGAACAAAGGGAAAAGGAATGTTGTTCATGTGTACATCTACATTCACACTTGTTTGTTCATGTATGTGTATATATGTTCATATACATATATGTGTGTGTGTGTGTGTTTTCATGTGTGCGTTTGCGTGTGTTTGTGTGTGTTCTGATAGAAAGTTATTGGGTGGACAAATGTTTTACGACAATCTACTGGATCTGTAGGAACCAAACACTTCTGCAAAGAGACACTTCATGTCCACTTAGAGTTAATCAGTATGTGGTCAACTCTGAGCATCCAGATCCAGGTCAATTCTTATCGATCAGCTCCAGATCAATTCTGACTGATCAATCCTAGATCAATTCTAACTGATAAGTGCCAAACTAATCATGATTGATCAGGCACAGCTCACTCCTCCAGGACAATCCTGATTCATCCAGATCAACCCAAATCGTTGAACCCCCGATCAATCCTGATGGCTCAACCTCAGATTAGACCTAATTGAACAGACCTATTGTCAAAATCATTCCAGCCATGACCATCCTGTCTTTTTAAAGGGATTTAGGTCTATATTGTCTACAATGTCCTTTCCTTTTCAAGATAGTGATATGTTGTTTGAGGGGTATTTAATTGCTATTTTTAGCAGGTCAAACAACAGTGAAGAGACCCATTGTTGGCTTGTATCAGTTGGAATTCCGCAGTACAGAAGGTAGCCACTTGGAGACAGATCTATTATGAGCACATTCATTCATTGAGGATCTGTAAGCACTCACCACAGGAAGAGACTAAATTTTATAGTGCAAGCTAACCATGAAACAAGAGCATGGTCTGATGCCAGGACAGAAGAAGCTATTCAGAAAACAGTCTGAGCTAACCATGATACTGAGATATGCTGTAATATCAGCTAAGTGGTTGCTACAAGCTTGCCATGTTACTGAAGGATGCTAAGCTGTCAGAAAATGAGCAGAGATTGTCACTGTAAGAAGGAACTGCTTCTTATCCGTCGACCGCCTCGGCCGCGTGTCCTAGTGTGTGTAACACACAGACACACACACACTCGCGGTCGGTATTGCGCCTGAGACGACGTCCTTTCGATCGCACCGGCAGCTCGCCGGTGGGAGGCCGCCGCTGATGCGTCTGCAGCCTCTTTGCTCGCTCCTAATCGCTCACTCGCTTCCTTCTTACTGCCACGACTCGCTCGATCTGCTCGTTATCCGTCGACCACCTCGGACGTGTGTCCTAGCATGTCCTAATGTGCGTAACGCATCGACGCACACACTTGTGGTGGGTATCGCCGCCGAGACGACTGCCTTTCAATCGCACCGGCAGTTCGCCGGCGGAGGCCGGCCTCCGATGCGTCTGCTGCTTCTTTGCTCACTCCTAGTTACTCTCAAACAGACAAAATGGAAGGCTACAGATATTTTGGTTGTAAGCAATATGAATGAAAAGTTAGACGAAGTAATCACGAGGATTTCAGGTGAACCTGAAACCTGATTGAAAACTCAGGTCTAATGTTCAAACTGGGATTATGTGGCAGACTTCTATGATAAACTATAGACTAGATCTACTGACAGAAATTAATGATGAATGTGATTCTTTTTAACAAAGCTGGAAAGAATCATTAAAAGACTTTGCCTGGAGAATTTCTGTTTCAGCAAACAACTGATGAAATATTCATGACAATGGAAGCTAGAAGCAGAAGTTGCTAGAGTACGAAAAATGTGTGTGTGTGTGTAAAGGAACAATTGTTAGAGTAATATGTTATATGATGAGGGTAAATAAGGATTAAGAGAGAGAGAGAGAAGAGGAAGTAGAGGAGGAAGAGGAGAGAAGAGGTGAAATACTGGACTACTGTTCTGGAAAGAGAATTGTAAGATACAATGGAGAAGTAGAGATGGATAATTAGAATAGAGACAGAACGAATGTATAGAAAAAATGAATTACACCAGGAAATATATATATATATATATGTAAAATATTAAAAAAAACACACTGCAAAAAAAAAAAATTCCTCTAAAACTAGAGTTTAATCAGTATAAAGATAAAATGATAACAAATTATGAAGTATCAAGCAGTTTAAATATAGAAAATCCTCTGGATATTTAAGCTGCAACTTGAATTTCTTGGAAGGTTGTTAAGAGGGATGAAAGTGAAATCAAACAAGTGCAAGCTATGGATGGAAGTGAGATTAAACAGTCCATCATCTATTGACTGGATTTAGAAATACTTGATGAGAATGATTATTTTGAAAGGCATCAGAATGTATTGGAAGTCTTAGCAGTGGCTTGAACAAATCGGGGAGAATTAGTTTAAATTTACTGAGCTTGGTATGAAATGAAGTGTGGTTATAAGCAGAAGGACTGCAATAAAGAATAAAGAAGAGAGTCTATATTTGGACTTTGAATGTTATATGTATAAAAGGAATCACCACAAATATGAATGAGACTAAAGATTTATAAGGAAGGGGAATGAGTATGAGTAATATTCGTACCTGTCTTAAGAACACTAACAGCGTGAGAGAAATGCACAAGCCATGTGGAGGCACATGGCCTAGTGGTCAGAGCAGCAGACTCGCGGTCAAGGGATCACGGGTTCGAATCTCAGACCGGGTGATGTGTGTGTTTATGAGCAAAACTCCTATGCTCCACGCGGAAAAAAAATAAGGCGGAGAGCTGGCAGAAACGTTAGCACGCTAGGCGAAATGCTTAGTGGTATTTCGTCTGCCGTTACGTTCTGAGTTCAAATTCTGCCAAGGTAGACTTTGCCTTTCATCCTTTTGGGGTCGATAAATTAAGTACCAGTTATGCACTGGGGTCGATGTAATCGACTTAACCCCTTTGTCTGTCCTTGTTTGTCCCCTCTATGTTTAGCCCCTTGTGGGCAATAAAGAAATAAGAGATGCACAAGTTGGCTTCAACCAGGAATCAAAACTATATATTGGGAATTGAGCTGACAAAATCTTGAAAAAAAAAAAGCTCTTTTATTTTACAACTATTTTAATGATGATACTATCTGAAACTACTTGTATTAAAGTGTTTATATTTAAATTAAAATCTTAATTTAACTCTCAGTTCAACTGAAATGATTTCATGAGATATCAGATTTATCAAAAACAGCATAATAAAATTATGAGGGAGCCTCTTATGCAGTCACTCAAAATAGTAGCCAAATCTTCCTCATGCCACACTATATTGCCTTAAAAAGTAGACACATTAGATATAATGTCAGAAAAATAGACTTGATGGTCATAAATGATATGCTTTGATCACAGATCAGCTCAAGCAAAACTAACCTAGAAGTAAAGAGCACCAACAGAACGACAACCAATATATAGAGTGATTAAGGCAACCAAATGGCAGAATTGTTAGCATACCATGAAAGATGCTTAGCAGCATTTAGTCCATTTTTACGTTCTAAGTTCAAACACCACTAGGATCAACTTTGCCTTTCATCCTTTCAGGGTCGATAAAGTAAGTACCAGTTGAATACTGGAGTTGATGTAATCAACTTAACCTCCTACTCTGAAATTACTGGCCTTGTGCCAAAATTCGAAATCAGTACATAGAGTGATTAAGGTAGCAGCCTGACACAATTGTTACTGTGCTGGGAAAAATGCTTAGCACCATTTTGTTTGTCTTTACATTCTGAGTTCAAATTTTGTCAAGGTTATCTTTGCCTTTCATCTCTCAATAAAATAAGTACCAGTTGAGCACTGGAGTCGATGTTATTGACTTATTCCACCTTGAAATTACTGACCTTGTGCTAAAATTTGAAATCAATATATAAGGTGATTCAAAAGTCCTTTCAACAATATTGTAAAATAATTAACAGGTGAGGTCACCTAAGGTCAGTTGATATAGTGGAAATATGGATTGGGGGCATGTAGTGGAAATATAGATATTGTTGTTGTTGGCATTCCATCGCTTACGACGTCGAGGGTTCCAGTTGATCCGATCAACAGAACAGCCTGCTCGTGAAATTAACGTGCAAGTGGCTGAGCACTCCACAGACATGTGTACCCTTAACGTAGTTCTCGGGGATATTCAGCATGACACAGTGTGACAAGGCTGACCCTTTGAACTACAGGCACAACAGAAACAGAAAGTAAGAGTGAGAGAAAGTTGTGGTGAAAGAGTACAGCAGGATTCGCCACCATCCCTTGTCGGAGCCTCGTGGAGCTTTAGGTGTTTTCGCTCAATAAACACTCACAACGCCTGTTCTGGGAATCAAAACCGCGATCCTATGACAGCGAGCCCGCTGCCATAACCACTAGGCCATTGCACCTCCACAAGGAAATATAGATGTAGATATAATGGAAATATAGATTAACATGTAGTGGGACATATAAATGTTATGTAGTGGAAATATAGACTGGGCTGTTGAGAAAAATATTCAGATGTAGATGTTGTGGAAATCTAGATCAGGACAAAAAGGAGATATAGATGTAGATGTAATGGAAATGCATAGACATAATGTAAATGTAGTGGAAATACAGATAAAGATACTGTGGAAATATTCATGTGCATTCAGTGGAATTAGTGTTGGAGCTGTATGGAAATGTAGTTGGTACTGTAGGGAAAGAGGGGAAGGAGAATTCTTTGAAAATAAGAAGCTGACACAAGTATGAAGTGTAAGTGAAAGACTAATTGGTAGGGGATTGAGGAAACATATATAAGCCCACCTCATAATTTTTGAAGAAGAAATTAAACAAAAAAATGATATTTAGTGTAGTTTGGGGTGGGGATGGTTTTTGTTCTTGTTATTGTTGCCATCTTACTATTCTACTTGTTGTCACTGCTTATCCCTCATTATTCTCTCTCTCTCTCTCCCTCTCTCTCTCTCTCTCTCTCTCACACACACATTATTCAAAAATATTTCGCCACCCCTGTTCAAGTAAGACAGTAATCAAAGGCTTTCTAACCATGACTACCTTGTCTTTCTTTATAGGAGTATATACAGAACCTAAAGTCTCCTTTCCTTATTTAAGACAATACAGTGATTCATAGAAGATTTGGCTGCTGTTTCTAACATTTCAAGTTACTACATAGTGATCTCCTCTTTGGATTGTAATTATTCTATCAATGTTGTTGCTGTCATTATTTAAACCCAGGTAAGCCTTTATCAAGAAGATATACGATACGAGGCATTCCAGCCATGACTATCAAGTTTTTTCCTATACACATTTACCCAGACCCACATTATCCAACATTTTTTTCCCTAAGATGTTTGAGTGTGATTTGAAGGACCTTTACTGCTATTTTAGCCAGCAGATTGGTCAAGCACATAGCGGTTCCTTTGTTGCTCATTAGTACTTTAGTAATAATTGCTGAAGGTGATTAACACCTCTCATTCTCATACAGGAGGAGCAGATGTGGCTGTGTGGTTAAGAAACTCACTTTGCAATCATGTGGTTTTTGGGATCAAGTCCTACTATGCAGCACATTAGGCAAGTGTCTTCTACTATAGCCCTGGGACAAATAATACCTTGTGATTTTAGTAGATAGAAACTGTGTAGAAGCCTTTCATATATACATATATATATATATATAGGTGCAGAAGTGGCTGTGTGGTAAGTAGCTTGCTTACCAACCACATGGTTCCGGATTCATTCCCACTGCGTGGCACCTTGGACAAGTG
>NC_068990.1:42864322-42865207 GCF_001194135.2 Octopus bimaculoides
GCTTACCAACCACATGGTTCCGGATTCATTCCCACTGCGTGGCACCTTGGACAAGTGTCTTCTACTATAGCCTCGGGTCAACCAAAGCCTTTTGAGTGGATTTGGGAGACGGAAACTGAAAGAAGCCTGTCATATATATTTATATATATATGTATGTGTGAGTGTGTGTGTTTGTGTGTCTGTGTTTGTCCCTCCAACATCGCTTGACAACCAATGCTGTTGTGTTTATGTCCCTGTAACTTAGCGGTTCGGCAAAAGAGACCCATAGAATAAGTACTAGGCTTACAAAGAATAAGCCCTGGGCTCGATTTGCTCGACTAAAGGCGGTGCTCCAGCATGGCCGCAGTCAAATGACTGAAACGAGTAAAAGAGTAAAGAGTATATGCATATGGTAGATTCTCCCATCAAAGACAATGTATGAGTGTTCAGTTTTTTGCTAATTGACCCGCACAAATGATTTGTTTAAAGTGATCAAATGTATGTGCTGTACATTGGCTCACTCCCTCCATTGAACCGACTTTGCCTGAACAGGTGTGTTGTGTGCAATGCATAAGGAGTCAAAGTGATTGTAGAGCAACATGAGAAATGTTTTGCTCAAGAACACAACAGAGCACTCGGCTTAGGAATTGAAACCACAAACTTGCAATTACAAGTGCAACATCCTAACCACAAGGCTGGGGTACAACCTTGAAGAGTCTTTAGTCAAATCAATCAATTCCTGTACTTATTTATTTTTTTATTTCTAGTACTTATTCTATTGGACTCTTTTGCCAAACTGCTAAGTTACAAGAACATAAACACACCAACATCAGTTGCCAAGTAGTGATGGGACACGCACACATGCACACACACAAACACACACACACACACACACACACACACACA
>NC_068990.1:42865217-42866120 GCF_001194135.2 Octopus bimaculoides
CACACACACACACACACACACACACACACACACACACACTCACACTCATGAAGGGCTTCTACAGTTTCCATCAGCCAAATCCACTCACAAGGCTTTGGTCAACCCAAGGCTATAGTAGATGCTTGCTCAATTTGACATGCAGTGGAATTGAACCCAGAACTGTGTGATTGGGAAGTAACCCACTTGTTTATGCTACTGTAATCTAGCAAAACACACTGATAGAATAAGAACCAGACAGAAAAAATAGATATTGGGTTTGATTTAATCAGCATAACCCTTCAAGGTGGAGCTCTGGTAAAAGAAGTTAAAAATAAAAGATGCCTGTAGGAAAATAAAATATTTTTTAAAAATTCTCTAGGTAGGGGTTATGTTTTTATTTTTATCATGCTGTTATTTTTTAACCACAATATAAAGAAAATTTCTAAGAAATTCATTTGAAGTCAAGAAAATGACTCAAGTAAATAAGTTAATCCAAAGACACAGTCTTCTGTAACATGACACCACATGACATGACATGTCTATAAAGTGCTAACAATATAATATAAAGCAAAAATATTTTTTTTAATATTTCAAAACAATATTAATTTTTTTTTATGTTTTGAGAAACATAGAATGTTATATATTTTGTTGGTTGAATGTTTATTCACTCTCAGACTAATCATTGAATTCTTTATTTTCGTTTTTTGAGTGGCCAGACAGAGCTTCTTTGAAATTGTGACAACATCAAGATATAAATATATTTTCACATGGCTTGATGGGTCTTCTACTCAGGCATGGCATATTGGCAAAGGTCACGATCATTTGTCATTGCTTCCATGAAGCCCAGTGCTCAAGAGGTATGTTTTATGTGCCACCGGCACAGATGCATATATACACACATATATATATATATATATATATATA
>NC_068990.1:42866557-42869739 GCF_001194135.2 Octopus bimaculoides
CTCTCCTCCATCAGTCACCTGTGTAAATATACACACCTTTAAGGCAGCGAGCTGGCAGAAACATTAGCACACCAGGCGAAATACTTAGCAATATTTCG
Organism: Octopus bimaculoides; assembly: GCF_001194135.2. Lineage (NCBI taxonomy): Eukaryota > Metazoa > Mollusca > Cephalopoda > Octopoda > Octopodidae > Octopus > Octopus bimaculoides. The sequence goes on from NC_068990.1 coordinate 42,866,656, forward strand.
TCTGCCATTACATTCTGAGTTCAAATTCCACTGAGGTTGACTTTGCCTTTCATCCTTTTGGGGTCAATTAAATAAGTACCAGTTACGTGCTGAGGTTGTTGTAATCGACTTAATCCCTTTGTTTGTCCCCTCTATGTTTAGCACCCTGTGGGCATTAAAGAAATAAATATACACACCCTAAGTAATTGGACACTCTCTATACTTACACTCCTACCTTCTCCTCTCAACTACCCCTTTCTAAACCCACTGCAGTCATTGCTCCCTCTCCTATTTCCCTCCTTGATTTACACATCTTAAGTTATTGATAACATTCTACATGTACCTATGTACAAGGTTCCCCATCTCCTGAACTACAGCATTCACCAAGCTCCCTCTACAGGGGAGACTACTTCCCTACTGCCATAGGCATATAAATGCAACCAGTACACACTGCAAAGTGATCAGTGGGTGAGCAGAGAAAGGCTAGGTAGGGTTATGAGATCTATTTTATTCTTGTTTCACCAAAGACTATAGAACCTATCCTAGTGTTTATAGTTATGAGAAATTGCAGTCATTACACTGTGTAAAGTGGATGGCAATTGGAAGAGATTCTGACAGCAGAAACCAAGTCTTATGACATGTACAGACTCCAGTCTTTAAGAGAACTAGCTTCCAATTGCTCTCAATAATGACTTAGTAACTCATCTGACCCATGCCAATAAAGAAAGCAGATGTAAAATTATGGTGATGAAGTAGATAGATAAATAGATAGATAGATAGATAGATAGATAGATAGATAGATAGACAGACACGCAGATAGATGGACGGACGGACCACACATATACATACATACATACATACATACATACATACATACATACATACATACAAACAAATATACATGCATAAAATTCAGGTAGCAGTCTAATGAAGATTAGCTATACATAGTGTTTCTATTGAGCAGGTATGTGCGGAACAGAACAAAAGTATAAACAGGCAACCAATTGGTATCAGATCAGATTATAACATTTATATATTTAAACATTGAGCAAAACTGAAAGTAGAAAAGAATGTTGCAGGAGTTTAGAACACAAGAGGTCAATAAAAGAACTGCTTATATGGCATATATATGCTGATTTTTTCCTGGAACACTTATATGGTGAGCCAGAACTATTGGTATTAGAGAAAGCTGGTCATCATAGGTACAATCCAAAGCTGAATGAGAAGGAGGAAGGCATACAGGTAGTCCCTTACAGCTGTTTCAAGAATGCATGTGCAGATGGTGTATTTCCCAGCAGCTATTGGAAGACATTATAGTAGCAATGTATTCTCTCATCTTCATGTTTTATCAATGTTCAAATATATAAAAGCCATGTAGTGATCTGATACCGGTCGTTTGCCTGTTTCAACCCCAAAAGGATGAGATCAATTTTGCCTTTCGTTCTTTCAGGGCTGACAAATTAAGTACCAGTGGAACACTGGAGTCAATGTATTCGACTAGTCCCCTCCCCCATAATTTCAGGCCTTGTGCTTTTAGTAAAAAGGATTATTATCATTATTATAATTATTATTATTATTATTATTATTATTATTATTATTATTATTATTATTATTATTATTAAGACAGTGATCTGGCAGAATCGTTAGCACACAGGGCAAAATGCTTAGCGGCATTTCGTCGGTCCATAGGTTCTGAGTTCAAATTCTGCTGAGGTCGACGTTGCCTTTCATCATTTCAGGGTTGATAACTTAAGTTCTAGTCAAGTATTGAGGTCGATGTGATCTACCATCCACCTCCCCTCAAATTCTAGGACTGATGCTTATAGTAGAAAGGATTATTATTATTATTGAATGATAGAGCAGCACAGGCCATCAAAGTGACAGAGGGGTACAAATATACAAAGCCCAATATACCCATTATGACTACCCATCTGATAAGGGTACACCAGGTACATGCATCACAACCATATGTGTGCAACATGGTGATCTCATATCAAAATAAATAGTGCATGACCTTGCAGGTGGGACCCAGTTAGAATTTTCTTCAGGTCGAGTAACCCATCCCACTCAAAAAGTCCCTGAATGAGGGCTATTTAAGGATGATGAATGAAACACCCATGCTTCCAGAGGTGAATTATTGAAACCCCAAGGAATTCCTCTCAAAACATTACTTCTGATTGCAATCAGAGATGCACATATCTTCAGCCACTAAGGGACATACTCAACTGGTTAAAAGGTCAAGCAACTGACAAGCACATTTGTGATATTGCTGTTATTATGACTGTCCCCTCCCCACAAAATCCAGGCTTGTGCTTGTAGTAGAAAGGATTATTATTATTATTATTATTATTATTATTATTATTGTTATTATTATTATTGCACAAATATATACAGTACACACACACATATGCACACACACTCAGACACACAGACACATACAGACACAAGACACACACACATACACACACACATGCAATGATGTATTTATATATAAACATATATACACACATAATGCATATATGCATAAACATTATCATCAGTATCATCATCGTCATCGTAATCGTCGTTGTCATTATTATCATCATCATTATCATTAGTATCATTGTCATTGTCATCATCATCATCGTCATCATTTAGTGTCCTGCTTCAAACAGTCCAACACATTCTGGCAGTTTGACAAGTTGGACAGCTTGTCAATAGCTGTCAAGCCAGAGGACTGCACCAAGCTCCACTGTCAGCTTTGACATGGCTCCTGATGTTGAATGCTCTTCCTAATGTCAACCACTTTACAGGGTGTAGTGGGTGGTTTTCAAGTGGCACCAACAGCAGTGAGGTTGTTAAATAACATTTAAGAAAAAGCACCTCAAATGAGTGGAGAATGATATTGAGCAAGGTGGATTTGTGTCAAATGATTTGTGTCTAATCAAGAGATTTGAGTATGAATACAGGAGCAGAAATAGATGTCCTGAAGTAGAGAAGATTCATGTAGGAGAGAATAGACAGTGGGGAGAAAGAAGATGGTAAAGATGTGATCAAGTGAATACTCAAGTTGCAGGGAGGTGTGTATATATATATATATATATATATATATATATATATATATAT
>NC_068990.1:42875047-42877547 GCF_001194135.2 Octopus bimaculoides
TATTTCAGTTATTTGACTGCAGCCATGCTGGAGCACTGCCTTTAGTCAAACAGATCGACCCCAGAACTTATTCTTTGTAAGCCTAGTACTTATCCTATTGGTTACTTTTCCTGAACTGCTAAGTTACGGGCATGTAACATCAGTTGTCAAGTGATGGTGGTGGGGTCAAACACAGACTCACATACAAATACGCACACACACACACACACGCACACACGCACTTATATATATATACAACGGGCTTCTTTCAGTTTCTGTCTACCAAATCCATTCACAAGGCTTTGGTTGGCCCGAGGCTACAGTAGAAGACACTTGTCCAAGCTACCACGCAGTGGGACTGAACCTAGAACCGCTTCTATGCCTATAATATATATAGAATATGAGGGGTCTAGTTCAGTGGTAATTTAAACATAAAAGTACGTTGAGTAAGTACTAAAATTGGTCATACATATGTGTGTATATGTTTGTGTGTCTGTGTTTGTCCCCCCCAACATCGCTTGACAACCAATGCTGGTGTGTTTAGATCCCCGTAACTTAGTGGTTCAGCAAAAGAGACTGATAGAATAAGTACTAGGCATCCAAAGAAAAAGTCATGGGTCAATTTGCTCGACTAAAGGCGGTGCTCCAGCATGGCCACAGTTAAATGAGTGAAACAAGTAAAAAGAGTAAAAAGAGTAAAAAGAGAGAGTATATATTGTAAAGTGGTTAGCATTAGGAAGGGCACCTAGTCATAGAAACTATGCCAAAGTTGACATTGGAACTCTGCAGAGTCTTACTGTTTGTAAGATTCTGTCATACTGCCCGACCTATTCCAACATGGAAAACAGATGAGAAATGATTATGATGATGATGAGACAGACAGGAAGACACTTAAGTTGAACATGTATGTCTACAGACATATGTAAAGTGAAAAAAAGAAGGAAAAAGAAAGAGGACTATGCATATATGCATAGTTATGTATGTGTGTGTGTATTTTGAGATATATATATATATATATATATATATATATACATTTATACATACACACACACATACACACACAAACACATACACAGACATGCATATATATATATATATACACACACAAAATATGGGGGTTTAGTTCACAGGTGATCTGAACGACTAGGTACACTAGGTAAATGAGGTAACAGATTACTAGGGCTCCAAGGTTATAGCTCCAAGATGGTATTTGTGGAGCCATTGCAGGTTTCCAATATAGCAGAACATGTAAAAGAGTAAAAGAGTACATATATATAATATGTGTGTGTGTGTGTATCACTGTCATTGTATCAACCAGACTATTGGATGTTGTAACACACCCCTAGTGTATTTTAGCTTTCAAGTGATGCCAACCAGGTAGGCAGGCCACCATTACCTGTGAATGGAATGTCAGTCTGTCTCAAGGTTTGTAATTTACAGCTGAGTAGTCTGGGGCAATGTGAAATGAAGTGTTTTGCTCAAGAATACAATGCACATTCAGTCTGGGAATCAAAATCATGATATTGTGATTGTGAAAGTGATATCATAACCGCTGTATAAGTTTATCAACGATATCTATTCAGATATAAATCATTAGATGATTTTATATTACACAACATATTCAAAGACTTCTAAATGAATTGAAATTGGGCTTTTATTTGAAGATACAAAGGCCAAGACCAATTTACAGTTGTTGGTGATTCTCAAAGGAAAAAAAATTTCATTCTTGTAACAATTTCTTGACAAATCAGGTATAAGTAGATTATGTTTGGCTGATAAGGGCTAAAAAGACTGAAATATATCCTTTGAGTTTCCTTGTCGAATAACAACAATCAGATCACCCCAAACTCATTTTTTTATCACTTGCTATGTCTGAAAGAAAGGGCAGTGTCCTTGGCTCTTGCAGCTCCTTGTAGATCAGTCTGGTTGATGGCACCAATGTTCCTCTTGAATCTTTGTAATTCAGAACTTGTGGAAAAAAGTTATGAAAATGGAGAAAGTTCTAGAAGGCTGATGTTCTGGGAAATAAGAGTTGGGTGAAGTGATTAGTGAAGAACATGGTTTCTATGACTAGATACCCTTCCTAATGCTAACCACTTTACAATATATACTGGGTACTTTTATGCGACAAGTGGAGTCATAAAGTAACTTGCAAGACAAAGTAAAAGTGATTGTGATGTCACACACATTAGTGTGTGACATCACAAGAGTAATAAGAAGAGGCAGGATGAACAGGGTGGAAATACCTTAGTGGAGGCAGCATGAGCCCAGTCAAGGAACTCCAAAGAACAGGCTAGGCTCATGCCTCTGCTATCACTACTAAAATAACTCTCAATCCTTTCTACCATTACCGTAATGGCTTTTGCTGTGTTTGCTTGTAACTATATTGACGCCTAAAACAATTAACAAAAGCATGGTTCAAGTTACCAAACTATACTAACTTACAAGTGGCAGCTGGTTGTTCTATTCAATCTATGTTGAGATAGACTCATCGTGTAATTCACTTAATTGAGGGATGTTT
>NC_068990.1:42879199-42881730 GCF_001194135.2 Octopus bimaculoides
ATATATATATATATATATAATTGTTAAAAAGGACAGCAAATGTTAAGGCAAGGCAAACATCTAAAGTCATATACATTATTATTATTAGAAAAACATCAAAGTCTTACAGCTTTTTCTGGGATATCCCAGAGTATGAGATATTCTGTTGTTAGAAACAAATAGGGAAAACGAGAAGGGTATAGGTTAAGGAAATGATGACATAGAGGACAGAAGTAAAGGAATAAGGAGATGAATAAAGAGAAGAAAAAAGAAGCATAAAAGTTCACAGTTCAACTTTCCGGTCATGTAAAAGTAAGTCCATAAGTCCTTAGGTGCAATCTTGTGTAAATCCATGTAGGTTAAAGTCGTGATAGTGTTAGTATCCAGAAAAAGACGCGAACATATCAACATTGAATAACAGAATAGTAGCGGAGGTGGCTATTAATTGGTAAAAAGACAGAAAGGTAAATAAATAGAAAGAGAGGTAAATAGAGTGAGAGAGGGAGTTAAGGATTGACATTAAGGATAAATTATGGTATATAAATATATAGTGTCTAAGAATATAGCGTACAAAGATAGCCAAGAAGATAAGAGAAAAGAGGAGGTAAAGGAAGATAACTTTAAAAAATTAAAAAAGCAAAATGAAAGGAATTTGAAGAGAATAGTAGGTTCCAGTGTTATTCTTCTAGTCTATAGGGGTTGGAGAGGAAATCTAGTAGTAAATACTTGTGACTGTTCTGGCTTAGGTCAGAATGGACACAAACATTTATTACTAGATTTCCTTTCCAACCCCTATAGACTAAAAGAATACCACTGGCACCAACTATTCTCTTCAAATTTCTTTCATTTTGCTTTATTTATTCATTATTTTATATCATCTTTTACCTCCTCCTCCTCTTTCTTATCTTGGCTATCTTTGTACACTATATTCTTAGACACTATTAAATACATGGGCTTACTGCATTCAGGTATCTACATGTATGCAAATATGTGTGTATACATACATATATATATATATATATATATATATATATATATATATATATATATACGACAGAGTGTAATGGGTGATCTTTACATGCCACTAGCATGGGTACCACTTATATGACACGGCCAGCAGCCACAACTACAATTTCACTTGGCTTGACCGCCAAAGGTCTCAGTCACTTGTCAGCACCTCTGTGAGGAACAACATTCGAGATCATGTTTCACCACTTCCTCCCATGTCTTCCTGGGTCTATCTCTTCCTCAGGCTCCTTCCACAATTACACAGCTGTCCTCATCACATGACCATACCAGCACAGAAGTCTCTCTTGTGCACCACATCTGATGCCTCTTATGCCCAGTTTTTCTCTCAAGACACTTACACTCTGTCGTACATGCACATTGACATTGCACATCCAGCAAAGCATATTAGCTGCCAGGATGAATCACAAGTTTTGGGTTATCTTTTTTCGTATTTCACGCTTTAATCAATAGTTCGAACAAACTGTATGCATAAAAGCAGTTATTCATAAAAATACATCTCATCATATTCTATTGTTTTTTGCCATCGGTGTACCAGAAGCTACACTCATAACATTTGGCTGGGTTAGAGGCCAAAAGCTCCATGCACCCATTTTCAACTTCATCCACATTATTGAACCTCCATCCATGCAGGAAAGGAGCTATGGCTCGGAAAAGGTGGTAATCTGATGGTGCAAGATGTAGACTAGAACAGGGGTTTTCAAACTTTTTGACTTGTGGACCCCTTTATATTTCAAGCTTTATAAATGCTTATGAAATTTATACATAAATATTTGCTTAAAATAACATATATTTTTACATTTATTTATTTAACAGTATTTAACAAATAGGTTTATTGTCAATTAAAAGATTTCGATTAAAAAACATATATAAAATCAAATTGCCCATAAAAAGTATTTGCTGTCTACGGACCCCCTGTCTTGTCCTTGCGGACCACAGTTTGAAAACCCCTGGACTAGAAGTAGGGTGAGGCAGCACTTCCAGCATCCCAAGTTACTCAAGTTTGCACTTAGACATATCGACAGTGTGTGCTGGAGTTTTGCCAGGCTGTAGAAGTGCACAATGTCAATTGACCATATTTGGATAATGGGTTTTCAAGGCATCATATACTTGCTGCAGTTGTTGAGCATAGAAGTTAGCTTTCACCGCATGACCATCTGGGATAAGCTTAAAAGTGCAACACCCACTCAAAATTCCACTAAACACACAACATTACCTTCTGTTCAAACTACTCTTATTTGACAACAGGTTCTGAAGCCTGGCTGGAATGAAGCCAATGATTTCTCTCGTTAGCATTATCAAAATAGATGTATGTTTTTATCCCTCAGTTACAATTCAACACCAAAAATAGGCATTTCAGGGATTTGCCAGCAGTTGCCAAAAAATCAACGGTGAAAAATCTGGAAAAACTTTTGACTCAACCTGAGACACACACACACAAACACACACACACACACACAAACACACACACACATGCACACACATATATGTGTATGTGTGTGTGTATATATATATATATATATATA
>NC_068990.1:42882287-42883783 GCF_001194135.2 Octopus bimaculoides
ACACTTTATATATATATATATATATATATATATATATATATGTGTGTGTGTGTGTGTGTGTGTGTGTGTGTGTGTGTTTCTGTGTGTGTATGTATATATAAGATACACTAACACACACACACACACACAATGTTGTAGTCTGCAAGAAACTTTGGACTAATGCATTTGTAAGCAAGGTGAATATTATAAGGTGCAGTGGAAGAGGTGAGAAAATGATAAACATAGCAGATGCCCATGGAGGGAAATATTCTACTGTTTTGACAGTCATAGACAAAGGGTGTATTATGCAACACGTGAAAGGTTCTGTACTAATACAACTCATGTTAATTAGTAAGAAACAAAGCTCAGTGAAGCATGAAATTGAAAAATTCTGAGTATATGGATGACTGACCAGCATCAGCACTGCATGCCTATAAGCCATAATTTAATTCAGTGGGAAACCATAATTGCCATGGAAAATTTAAAAACTAAATACAGTTTGAATGTTGGTAAAGAACCAATTGCGACAATCCATGGTCAGAATAAAGAATGAACAGCAGCATAAATAAATTTATTATTATTATTATTATTATTATTATTATTGGGTTGTCTGGAAAGTTCATGCTGATTTATAGTAGTTTACCTTTCGACTTATTTGCCACGAAGCTACCTCAATTCTGGGAAGAGGGTATTTTCAAGTTAAAGGAAAGATGGAGACACGTTGTGCAACAAAATGGTTAATATTTGGTTGTTTAAAAATGTAATGGCAAGTATTTATTGACCTTTTTCTTTCCTTTAAAAATCGGCACAAACTTTTCAGACAACCCAATATTATTATTGTTGTTGTTGTTGTTGTTGTTGGTGGTGGTGGTGGTGGTCTGGAGGTTAGGGTGTTGTACTCAGAATTGTGAGACCATGGTTTCAATTCCTAGATCGAGTGGTGCATTGTATTCTTGAGCAAATCACTTCATCTTGTGGCACTCTGCGATCATGTCAACACCTGAGATAAGGATCTGTTCAGGCAACATCAATTTAATAGAGAGAGTGAACCAATGCACAGCACATACAATTGATCTCCATAAACAAATCATTTGTGCAGGGCTTTCGGCAAAAGCTGAACACTTATACATCATCTTCGATGGTAGAGTCCATTGTTACTAGTATTATTAAGGTGGTGAACTGGCAGAATCATTAGCACTGTGAGCAAAATGCTTAGCAGCATTGCATCCACCCTCAGATTCTGAGTTCAAATTCCACTGAGATCCACCTTGTTCTTTTAATCCTTTCAGGTTCAATAAATTAAGTACCAGTAAAACATTGGGGTCAATGTAATAGACTAGTCTCCTCCCCCAAAATTTCAGGCTTTGTGCCTTTAGTAGAAAGGATTATTATTATTATTATTATTATTATTATTATTATTATTATTATCATTATTATTATTATTATCATTATTATTATCAACATCATCATCATTATTATTATTATTATCATTATTATTATTATTATTATTATTATTA
>NC_068990.1:42885141-42889932 GCF_001194135.2 Octopus bimaculoides
AGATGACGTTGGCATAGTCATCGAATTTAGTTCGATTTCGATTTCACTTGCCTCAACAGGTCTTTGCAAGTGGAGTTTAGTGTCCAATGAAGGAAGGTACGCATAAGTGGGCTGGCTACACCCCTGGCAGAGGCCTTGGATTTAGGTCTCACTCAGCTTGCCAGGTCTTCTCACGCACAGCATATTTCCAAAGGTCTTGGTCAGAAGTCATTGCTTCAGTGAGGCCCAATGTTTGAATAATAATAATAATAATAATAATAATAATAATAATAATAATAATGATAATAATAATAATAATAATAATAGTGGATACTGAAGAAACTGGAAAAATTGAGAAGTATAAAGACCCAGCCAGAGAGATGAAGAGGTTGTGGAAGACTAAGACAACAATTCTTCCTGTGGTAAATGGTGCACTTGGCACAAGACTGAAACTGACACCTAAGAGGCTGAAGGATATTGGAGTTGAGACTTGTAATGCCAATCTGCAAGATTCCTAAAACAGATTCTTGAGATTTGAAATTTACTGTCATTAAACTTCAGGACAACTTGCCTACTAACTAACCATCATCATCATCATTTAACATGCTGGCATGTGTTGGACAGTTTGACAGAAGCTGGCCAGCTGACGAGCTGCCCAGGCTCCTTGTCTGTTTTGGTATGGTTCCAATGGCTGGATGCCCTTCCTAACCCCAACCACTTTACAGAGTGTGTGCTTTTACGTAACTCCAGTACAGGTGGTTTCTTACATGGCACCAGCACCCATGAGCCCACATGATTAGGAAAGCTCAGCTGGAGTGGGATGCAAGGGACAAGCCTGTATGCAAGGTCAAACACAATCTTACTTAGCTTAATGTGTCTTCTCAAGTACAGCAAACTGCCAGGAGTTTCAGTCCCCTGTTATTCCCTTTGTGGGGCCCAACATCTGAAGATCCTTTCTCATCACTTCGTCCCATGTCTTCTTGGGTCTGATGATAATAATTATTCTTTCTACAATACAGTAGGTACAAAGCCATAAATTTTTGTAGGAGAGCAAAGCCTTATAAGTGGATTTGGTAGACAGAAACTGAAGAAGCACGTCATATATGTACATATATATATGTATATGTATGTTTGTGTATATAGTTGTGTATCTGTGTTTGTCCCCCCAACATCGCTTGACAACTGATGCTAGTGTGTTCACATCCCTGTAACATAGCAGTTTGGCAAAAGAAACTGATAGAATAATTATTAGGCTTACAAAGAATAAGTCCTGGGGTTGATTTGTTCGACTAAAGGCGGTGCTCCAGCATGGCCACAGTCAAATGACTGAAACAAGTAAACACTAAAAGAATAAATATATGCATATGCATATTACATATGTACATAGACTCACATACATATTACACACAATAAAAGAAATGTTTTGCTTAAGTCAACAAATATACAGACCCAAAGGATTTGCTGGCTTATTCTTCGTGACTGCTATAAAATTTACCTGTCCTAAATAACCCCAACACATACACACACACACACAAATACACATGCACATATACACATGCATGTGCGCACAGTAATATAACAAACACTATGGAGAGTATGTTGTCCACAGATTCAACAAAGCTGCTTTACCCCTCTTTGCTACCAGATCAATTCCTCCCCGCCACCATGGCTCTGTTTCTTCTTATGCTACCTACAATCACCTCTTCCTCCTCACCTTGCTGCACACTCCCACACACATCACCACTGACAACAACTTGCTGTGTCTGCTCTAAAACTAGTTAATTCTCAATAACATCAATATTAATTTGTCTACTTATCTCTTGTCCCTAACTAAGTCTCTCTTTTTATGTCCGTGTGTCATCTCTGGTTTCTCATCACAATCCATTTTTCCTTCATTGTATAAGTTCATCTATCCGCGTGCATATATATGTGAGTGTAGGAGTGTGTGCACGTATGTGTGTGTGTGTGACAAAGAGAGAGTTTTTGTGTAGGTGTATATGTGGGAAGCAGAGTGAGACAAAGAGAAAACGAAAGTGCTTATGTGTACATTTACATTCACACATGTTTGTGTATATATGTCCATATGCATATATGTAACACACACATACATACATACTTAGACACAAGCATACATACATATAATAATATACACACACACGCATGTATATATATATATATATATATATATATAGATATAGACACAGGTGTGGATGGCTGTGTCATTAAAGAAGTTACTTCCTGACCCTGTGGTTTTGGGTTCAGTCCTACTGTGTGGCACCTTGGGAAAATATCTTCTATTATAAATTTAAGACAAGAAAAAGCAGAGATGTTTACACACATGCCAATGGACTTTTAAACAATATAAATGATTCTAGATAACCAATGCCCTGGCAAAATTTAAAGCCTGATGTAAATATAAACAATAGTAGTTAAGTGAAAGTGTTAAATAAAAAATAGTTGATAAACATCACCAAAACAATGCATACCCAACACAATGTCCAACACAAACAATGGGGCAACCCAACCAAAAATGAATTTAGACAAAACAAAAACACTTCAATACAAACACCACACTCAGAATCAAAAATAAAGCAGGCAACTATTAAGACAAACAAGGCACCTTACATAGACAACAACCTTGACTTTGACCTATTTTAGGACCAAACCCCAACTTCAGACAATGACTGGGTTGCAATCAAGGTCAGCAGCATATACCCATAAATAACAATACCCCTACCTCCTACAGAATACTAACTAACTAACAAAAATTTACTTCAGAAGACCAAATGGACACACCCTGATGAAATTGCACCAACGATATTGCAAAGTTGCATCTGCAACAGTGAATAGTTGGTGCAGCGGAAACAGGTATAGGTCACTAATTATACTATGGTGTATATAACTATAAAATAAATTTTGTGGATGTACAAGTCTCCATATTTATTATTATTAATACTTTCATATATATATATGTGTGTGTGTGTGTGTGTGTAATTTATTTGTGGGTTAACAAGGCTCCCAATGGTTTCATGTAAGAGATTCTTTACAATTGTTCAAGTGTACCACATGGGAATATTGGTGCTTGCCGATAAGAATATACAAAGTTACATGAGACTGTGTAGTAAATAAATAAGTATACATGTCACAGGAGAGGTAATTTATAACATGTGTGTGTGTGTGTGTTTGTGTGTGTGTGTGTGTGTGTGTGTGTATTTATATATGCATGTTTGAAGATATATATATATATATACATACATACATATATTTTGTCATACATGTATCAAATTTTATGTATATACTCTGTTGATAGACCAGTTACTACCCAAAAAGGCCAAAATCTGGCATACTTGCTGGTCACTGCTGGGGTGCTTCTTCATCTGCAATTTATTGTGTTTTTAATGCACCATTTCCATAAGAGATGTTAACTCAGGACAAATAACACAGTGATATATATATATATACATTAAGTATGATGCGTAGATGGCTATTTTAACTTTAAACTGATTCAGTTTTGTTAACCAGATACATATATATGAATAAATAAAATACAGAAAATGTCTTTTGTACTTAATGCTTCATAAAAAAAAAAGAAAACATTCATTCTGATAAGTCAACTGACAGGCTTACAACATGATTGTTTGTAGTAAATTACATAATCTTATTGATTCACCTCATCAGTCTTATCGCAAAAAATACAAAGTATAGCGTTAAGTTGTTTGGTGTATATCCCTGTAATGCAATTTATCCATGACATCATTGGTGTGATAGTACACAGAGTACTAAGTTAGTAGGCTGGAATAAATAGAAGATGGAAAGTTTGAGACTATGCTATTTCATGCAGAGACATTCTAGCACCAACTTTATTTTTAACCACATTGCTATCTGATGCCTATCAAAACTTGGATAGAGGTGTTAAACTAAGACTTCACACTTCAAGAAAGATTTTTGATTTATGAGGTTTCAACAGCAAATCAAAGATTTTTATGTCTCTAATTAGAAAATTTTTGCATGCAGACAGTGGCTGAATTTGTAGCAAATACAGAAGAATATATACAGCTTATGGTGTATAGATTTTCTGTTATATGTGATGTCTTTAACCTGACTCTATGTTTAAAAAAGACCAAGGTGTTGTTCATGACAGCATCTGGTAAATACTATGTGAAGCCCTAATATTTCTTTCCATACTTGGGAAGGTTCTTTTTAGAGATGGAAGCCTATATTCTGAGATTATAGTGAGAATCAAAAAAGCAAGTAAGGCATAAGAAAATGCTTTTATTAGATAGATGAATCATACCTCACATACAGGACACGGCAATCTCTCTAGTACTGCTTTCACTGATAAAATTCACACTGTAGACTCTGTAAACAGGGCATCCAGCCATGGAAACCAAGCTAAAAGTGAAATGGACAAAAAAATACAATTCTCCAGCCCATCTAGGTGAGAAACATTTCTGAATAAAAGCTGACTCATATAAAGGGGAATCATCCGGTCTATGTCAGTATGAGAAGCAGAAATAAGACAATGATGATGGTGATATAGATATACAAATTTCAAGTAGTTAAACTACAATTTTTAAGCCTTTAAGCCATAGAACTCACTGTTAAATTTATTGATTTTTGCCAATGTGCTTTAGTCAGAAGTCCAGATTGTAACAGAAACTCATCCTGTCAGCAATTAGCTAACCATTAACACTCACATTATTAGACACTCACATATTAGATGCTCACATCCAATATTGACATCCTGACACCTTTAGAATGTAGGTACCAGCTTATCACTATATACATACATATACATATACATATATATAT
>NC_068990.1:42890152-42892265 GCF_001194135.2 Octopus bimaculoides
TCTGAGTTTCACGTTCCCGTTCATCTAACAAAACTGTCCGATGAACGGGAACGTGAAACTCAGAGTAACGGTTTTTTTTGTTATATTTCTGCTGCTTTTAAATAAAGCATATTACTCTACCTCTGGTATTTGAGTACTCTTTTTTCCACCTTGTTGCACATTTCATGTGCTTACTCCGGTATATATATATATATATATATATATATACTCATGCATACACACACACACACACATATATACATATCAATGTATGTATGTATATATGTTAAAGATGTATACATATACGTATGAATGTATGTATGTATGTTTCTACTACATCAGTTATACACACATGCCCACACATGCACACACACATGCACACACTCACATACATACAGACACACACATATATACATGCTTGCACACACACACACACACACACATATACATATAGATATATATTGATCTGAAGTGTAGTGCTGATCGGTCAAGGTGACAGCAATTAGTGGGAAGTTAATGAATCGCAATACAATACATTAGAACTCACAGCACTAAATTGTTACAAATGAATGTCCTACTTTCCTTTCTTTAGATTACTCATAATGAAAAATGATCTGAAAAGCTACATGAATGATATGAGAAAAGGTCTGGCAAATTTCAATGGAAAAGCAAAGACAGCACTGAATACTTTCGGAGGTGGTGGCCACTCTGTCTTTGAGAAGCGAAAAGTGTTTGATTCCCAGCATCATTATCATCATAACATTCTTTTATTCTTTTATTCTTTAACTTGTTTCAGTCACTAGACTGCGGCCATGCTAGGGCACCACCTTGAAGATATTTTTTTTTAGTTGAATGAATCGACCCCAGTGCTTATTTTTTTTTTTTTTATATTAAGCTTGGTACTAATTCTATCAGTTTCTTTTGCTGAATTGCTAAGTTACAGGGATGTAAACACACTAACACCAGTTTCCGAACAGTGGTAGGTGACAAACACAGACATAAAGACACACACACACACGCGCGGGTCAGTGAATAAATTATTTAATTTATGCAAAAATGAAAATAACACTGACATCTCATTTTAACAGATATATTTACCAAAATTACATAAAGATATCTTGAAATACTAAAGAGTAAATTTATTCAATAAAATCGCCATTGGCTTCAACCACGGCTTCCAGACGACTTCGGAATCTACTGCAACTCTTTTGGACAGTTTCTTTGTTTAAGCTGGTGAATGCTGCAATAATCCTTGCTTTCAGTTCATGTTTGGTGTTACAAGGAGTTTTGTTGGTTTCTCACTCAACTGCGCCCCATACATAATCAAGGGGATTGGAGTCTGGGGAGTAAGGTGGCCAGATGTTAAGCTTGATGTGTTCAAAGAAATTGTCTGACAACCATGACTGGATTCTCCTGCTTGTGTGGTATGGTGCAGAATTTTTGTTGCCAGAATAGGGTGTTCCATCAGCCACCCTCTTCACCCTGGGCAGCACCACCTCCTCCAGGCATTTGATGTAGGTTCCCATGTTGAGTCTGAGGCTGTGTGGGAAGATGAATGGAGGCATAACATTGCCATCACTAGTGATCTCTCCAAACACCATGATGTTGACTGGATGTTTGATTTTTATCACTCTCAGTACATGTTCTCAGATTGCACTGTCCTTAGATTGACACCCAAATACTCTGAAATGTTTGCACAGCATGTTGTTTTCAAATTTCTGGCAGAGTAAATTGTGTTAGGGTGCTGTTCTTCTCACAGACAGTGCCCAACTGACCCTACTATACTGTGTAGTCGACACAATCAAAAACAAACAATGCACATGCACCAAATTAAAAATATAAAATGGTGACAATTTACCCATCACACCCTGTATGTGTGTGTGTGTGTGTGTATATATATAAATACATATATATATATACACATATATATATGTATGTATGTATGTATGTAAATCCAGAATGGAAGCAATTTCAGCAATAATGCCTGAAATTGCATTTGATTTCTCTGGTTGATAACTGATGAGGAGTTGGTGACCTTCTATGTTTTTTGTTCGCCTGTGTATTTAGTATATGTTCGTTTGTTTATTTACTACATGCTCTTTTTAACTATATATATATATATATATATATATAT
>NC_068990.1:42892769-42896756 GCF_001194135.2 Octopus bimaculoides
TATATATATATTTATATATATATATATATATATATATATGTATAGGTATGTCAAATTTTTTGTTTGTTATCTTTTTATATATATATATATATATATATATATATATATATATACATGCAATGAAGTTCTTCCAGTTTTCATCTACCAAATCTACTAACAAGGCTTTGGTCGGTTGGCCCAAGGCTATAATAGAAGAAACTTGCTCAAAGTGCCATGCAGTGGGATGGTTCTAGTACCATGTGGTTGAGAAGCAAACTTCTTACCACACAGCCATGCCTGAACCTATCACAGCCACACCTGCACCATGGTTACTTTTACAATACATATATGAATAATAAAGTGACATTTTATGATTACTGCTATTATATTGATTCTGCCAAGGTTGACTTTACCTTTCTTCCTTTTGAGGTCAATGAAATAAATATCAGTTGGGCCCTGGGGTGAATGTAATCAACTAGCCCTCTCCTGCAAAATTCCAGGCCCTGTGCCAATAGTAGTACAGCTATTATTAAGGCAGCAAGCTGGCAGAATCATTAGTACACTGCACAAAATGTTTAGCATCTATCTTTATGTTCTGAGTTCAAATTCCATTGAGGTCGACTTTGCCTTTTATCCTTTCAGGGTCATTGAAATAGATACCAGTTGAATGCTGAGGTTGATGTAATTGACTACCCACTTCCCAAAAATTCCAGGTCTCAATATCCTCACATATCTATCACAACCCCAATCCCAAGACTCTCCTATATTTCTCTCTCCGTCATTTACTACAGTCACTTCATCCTGCCCTCCTACCCAATCCAAACCATCGTTTCCTTACATTTCACCCTCAAATCACCTAGTATTGCAACATCTATTATCTTTGCTTCTTTTGCATCTTTGTGGATGATCACCATATCTGGCCATCTCGCCTCCACAACTTGATTACACTATATGCTAAAATCCCAGAATATTTTGTAATGTTTGTTTTCCCATTACTCCCTCTGGCTTGTGCTCATACCATTGTTTGGCTCTCTCGAGGTTTGCTTTACCGCACAACAACCAGTGGACATATCTGGCCACATTGTCATGTCCCCTTTTGTATTCACATTGTGCAAGCTTACAGCACTCACTAACAATATGGCTTATACTTTCTCCTTTTTCAGAGCACATTCTACACTGTGGCGAGTCAGTGCTTTTATCAATGTGATATTTGGATTAGTTTGTTCTGAGAACTTGTTCTTGAGCACTGCACACTAATGCCTCAGTGGGCTCCAGGCAAAAATCATTAGTGCATTGGACAAAATGCTTAGTAACATTTCTTCTGGCTTTATGTAATCAACTAATTCCACCCTTTAAAATTGCTGGCCTTCTACCAAAGATTAGAAACAAGTATTATTACTTTTATTTATATAGTATTATTATTATTGTTACTTAGGCAACAACCTGACAGAATCGTTAGCATCTGGTTGTAAAGCAGAATTTTTGCGACTGTTGTATTTGTCTTTTGACAATGGTTGTCACTCTGACAGATATCTTCATATTCCAAAGTCGTCGATAGAATAGTTCTATCTGGCACAGTATGACCCACAGTCATACAATGTGATTATCCTCACATGGTTGGATCATTATAACATCGACTCAGTATCATAGTATAATTACTATATCAGCACAGACGCAATTATCAACACAGTCTTCTCAACCTTCAACCTTCCCTCTGTTGACCGGCTACTTGTCTATTTATAATTCTTTCTTTATTGCCCACAGGGGGCTAAATGTAGAGGAGATAAACAAGGACAGATTACATCGACCCTAGTGCATAAATGGTACTTATTTAATCAACCCCGAAAAGATGAAAAGCAAAGTCACCTTTGGCAGAATTTGAGCTCAGAGCATAACAGCAGACGAACTACCACTAAGCATTTCGCCTGGTGTGCTAACAATTCTGCCAGCTCACTGCCTTAAGTCTATTTATAATGGCCAGCTACTACCACTTTTACCAGGACTGGTGTTCTGTTTCACTATACAACACTTCACAGGCAAAATGGCATTTTTGTTCATCCTTACATTCTGAATTCAAATTCTGCTGAGGTCAGCTTAGCCTTTCATCTTTTTGGGGTCAATAAAATAAGTACCTGTTGAGTACTTGGGTCAATATATTCGACTATTCCCCTCCCTTAAATTTCAGGCCTTGTGCCAATAGCAGAAAGGATTATTATTATTATTATTATTATTATTATTATTATTATTATTATTATTATTATTATTATTATTATTATTATTATTATTATTAAAATGGCAAGCTGGCAGAATCATTATATCACTGGATAAAATGTTGCTAAACATTTTATACTGAGTTCAATACTGCCAAAGTCAACTTTGCCCTCCACCCTTTTGGTGTCAATAAAATAAGTACCAGTTGAACACTGGCGTCAATGTAATCAACTTACCTCTCCTTCAAAAAGTGCTGACCTTGCCCCAAAATGCTCAACCAATAAATTATAACAGTGGCTTGCAAAAGGATTTAACCCTTTAGCATTTTAACTGGCCATATCCGGCCAAAATATTCTAGTTGCTTCATGTTTAAATTGGACAGATCTGATCTCTCACACTTATCCTACGATGTCATTCTAAAAATAAACAATCACATCATAAAAATTTCAAAGCTATGAGATAATGCATGATTAATTCAAAACAATCTGATTAAGTAAGCATTACCATTGACAATAATCTGAGTTCTGAAGGATTAAAAGCATGAATAGAAAACACAGTGAAAGTCATACAAAAAGAAATTAGATAAGTGAGATAAAATGAGTAAATAAAGATTTCAATAGAAATGATATTAAAGTGAAAACCTTTTTAAATGAGTGAAATGAGTAAAACATCTCATTGAAAGTAGACAGCATTTACATTTGTATTTCATCTGGTCTTATACAATTATAGAGCAATTGTAATTAATCTGACTGCACATCAACATGCCAGTTATCTTTTTAGAATGATTACAAATAACAAAACAGATCTTACTTGCTGTTATTGTTATAAAAAGAAAACAAATACAAACAAAACAATGTTTGAAACAACCAGTCTAACCACTCAATATCCAGTAGTAGTGTTTTGCATTTCTTTTCAAATGAAGCTTCAACATCTTTAACTGTAATAATCCTTTCTACTATAGGCACAAGGCCTGAAATTATGGGGTAGGGGACTAGTCAATTACATTGACCCCAGTGTTTCACTGGTACTTAATTTATCGATCCCGAAAGGATGAAAGTCAAAGTCAACCTCAGTGGAATTTGAACTCAGAGCATAAGAACGGACAAAATGCCAACAAGCATTTTGCCTGGCATGCTAACAATTCTGCCAGTTCACCACTTTATCATTAATTGTAATAAAGCAACAAAAAAAATAAAATAAATAATAATAGTAATAATAATAATAATGGCTTAAATTTTTTCCACTAGGGCAGCCATTTTGTGGGGAGGGGATAAGTTGATTATATCATTCCTAGTGTTTCACTGGTACTTGATTTAGCAACCCTGAAAGGATGAGAGGCAAAGTCAACCTTGGCAGAATTTGAACTCAGAATGTAGTGAATGGGCGAAATACCGCTAAGCATTTTGCCCAGTGTTCTAACAAGTTTGCTAGCTCACCGCCTTAATAATACTAATAATAATAATAATAATAATCATAATAATAATAATAATAATAATAATAATAATAATAATAATCCTTTCTACTGTAGGTACAAGGCCTGAAATTTTGGGTAAGGGGGTAAGTCAATCACATCAACCCCAGTACTTGATTGGTACTTAATTTATCAACCCCAAAAGAAAGAAAAGCAAAGTCAACCCCAGCAGAATTTGAACACAGAATGTAGCAGTAGATGAAATATCATTAAGCATTTTGTTTAGTGTGCTAATGATTCTGCCAGCTCACCACCTTAATAATAATAATGATAATAATGCCAACACTATGGAATAACAACAGAAAAAAGATGGTATAAACACACGC
>NC_068990.1:42897380-42904370 GCF_001194135.2 Octopus bimaculoides
ACAGCAAACCACAGCACATACCCAAGGCGCACAGAGCTGCGCTCGGTAGTGAAGTGAAAGCACATTATAAAAATAAAACTACTGAACAATAATAATAATAATAATAATAATAATAATGATGATGATAATAATGATAATAATAATAATAATAATAATAATAATAATAATAATTGATTAATCACAAACCATTGCAGCACAATTTCCTTCCTAGATTTTTCCTTCCTAGATTTTTCCTTCCTAGATTTTTCCTTCCAAGATTTTTCATGTGTATTAGCTTATCTCCCTTTGTTTATGGAAAAGAGGAAGGGAGAAGTGAGGAGGGGAAGAGGGTTGAGGAGGAAAAACCACGAGGATGGCAAGGAGGACACAGACAAGGAGGAGGACAGGGACAAGGAGGAGGGCAGGGACAAGGAGGAGAATGACAAGGACAAGGACGAGGAGGAGGATGACCAGGAGGAAAGGAGGACAAGGAGGAGGAGGATGAGGACAACAAGCTCTCTTTATATTAAGTTACCATCATCTTTTATTTTTATATCTGTCATACAGGTTTAAAAAATACCCAATTGGAGTCTTAGAGTGATCTGATTTGGTTGGTACTTTAATCTTCATTTCTTTCATAAATCCCTATTCCCTTCCTCCTCTAACAGTAGCTCCTTCTCTCATACCTGCTGTTTTTCTCTTTGTCGGAACAGGGTTGTCAGCCTCACTTTCATAAGTTTCAGTGTCTATAAAAATGCCTGCCTTAACTCACACACAAGCAAAAAAAACTATGATTATAATATTGGGTTTTCCTATAAATAATGCAGTTTTTTCAATTGCATGAAACTAAAAAAGTCAGAGAGGGATGGGATAAACTACTTGCGTCAACTTGCTATAAAAGTAAGTAGTAATTTTAACTAATTCTTATTCATAGTGCAGTTTTGAAAAATGCAGTTCGATTTTTAACAGTTATTCTTCAAAGCTATAATGGAAGTGACAAAGGAGCACATTCAACATATTTTGGTTTATGAATTCAATAAAGCAACAACACAATGGAAAGTGCAAGGAATATTAATGCAGTTTATAGGGAACGGACAATAAGCGTAAGCCAGTGCCGACAGTGGTTCCAGAAAATCTGAGTTGGAAACTACATCCTAGAAGACGAGCCTCATCTTGGAAGATCTGTAGAGCTTGACAAGGACATCCTGCAAACCCTGGTGGAACAAATTCCCATCATAACTGTTGAGGAAATAGGAGAGAAGCTTGAATTTAGTAATTTAACCATCCATCGACACAGGCATGCTATCGGAAAAGTCAGCAAATTGATTCAATGGATTCCTCAAACTTTCTGAGTCTAATTGTGTGCAGAGAGTGAATGTGTGCTCTTCTTTGCTGTCATGTCTCACAAATGAACCTTTTTTTGACCAAATAGTGACTGGTGACAAGAAATAGGTTCTCTATAAAAATGTCAAGTGCCAAAGATAGTGGATAGGGAAAGGAGAAACACTGGCACCCCAAGCTAAAGAAGGCCTTCACCCACATAAGGTGTTCTTATCTTTTTGATAGGATATGAAAGGTTTAGTTCACTTTGGACTTTTAAACCCAAACCAAATGATAACAAAGATCTACAGTGAGTAGCTTGAGCAGCTTAAGTCAGCCAGAGAAGCAAAATTACAACCTTTCGTTTCGAGGTGAAAGGTGTTCTTCCATCAGGATAATGCGCAGCAACATACAGTGGGGATGACATTCCAAAGGCTGGAGTAGTTTTAATGAGAAATGATCTCCTACCCACCATATTCACTGGACATTGCCCCATCTCATTATCATTTATTCAGCAGTTTTCAAAATCATTTGAAGGGAAAAAATATGAATTCTGTAGATGAGGTCAGAACAGTACTGGAGGAGCATTTTTCATCACTAACAAGTGAATTTTGGAAGTGAAGCCTTGCAAGTCTACCAGATATATGGAAGAGCATTGTAGAAAATGAAGGAGAGTATATTTTAGATTAAAAAATAACTTTGTTATCTTAATTTTGAAAAATAGAAGAAGTATAAAAAACCCACATTATTTATGGGATGACCCAATATGATATCTAACAACTGAATCTGAATGATCCATCATGAATTTCTATCTGTAAAATGAAATCCCACTGAGAAAAACATACTTAAATGTAAAGGCAAAATCAATCTGTTTTGCTATGCGGCAAAGAGAAAATAATCAATTTTCCTTCTTCATAAAGGGCACAAGCCTTTTATCAAGGCAGAGATGAGAGACAATAAGAAAGAAAAATAAAGATGTGTACACTAACTTCTTTCTTTGTTATTAGCTATAATTTCTTTCTTGACAAAGAGATTACACTTGAAATATTGATATTTTTTCTTTTCAGCATACATTAATATATTGTCTTTACTTTTATTTTTAAGTAATTTTATTCCATTGCCTTCATGATAAATTAGATTTATATGGTCCCTATTTCCCTGGGCTAACAATATTTTATTTCCTAACGTTTTCTATAAAATGTATATCTTAAAATTGTAAGTATATCTTTAAAATGTTACATAAAAAGCAAATGGCAGATGAGTCAAGAACGAAGCTTCACTGTGGTTGTTTAATCTACTAGAAACAGCAGCTAAATCTCCCTCAAATTACACCTTACTATCTCAAAGAGGAAGCATGCATTGGACAACGTATTTCCAGATAGTCATGGTTGGAGCCCCTTTCATCATAAATCTTTTCAAGTCATGTTGATCTAAGATTAAACCACAGCAACAACATAAATGACAAACAAGCAAAATAACATTGGTTTCACTCTGTTTATTGTTAGTCAAATGTTATGTTGTCTGCTTTCTCCAAATTGATCATGTGATAATATAACACTCTCTTCTTAACTATATACTGCATTCCTCACTCTCTCTCTCTCTCTCTCTCTCTCTCTCTCTCTCTCTCTCTCTCTCTCTCTCTCTCTCTCTTCCTCTCTCTTTCTTTCTTTCTCTCTTTTTCTCTCTCTTACCCTCTCTTTGCCTCTCCCTCCCCCCTTTCCCTCACCCTTTCCCTCCCCCTTCCTCTCTCTCTCACTCACATCACCATTTCTTTATTCCAGTTTCTCAACGCTCACACACATACAAATATATTCTACAATTTATTGTATAATATATAATAAAGAGAACTGTTCTCAATGTATTCCAACACAGCAGACAGTTTTGATTCCAAAATGGTTTGGTCAACACCTTCTCTCACTGTTTCTGTCAGTGAACATATAGTCAGATGGCAAAATGTGAACAAAACTTCCAAAACTTAACCTATTGGATTCTTTAGAAATTGTCATTATAAAACTAACATTTATTTGACAGGGTCAAAATATGAAAGAATTTTCACTGACAAGGTTTTGTTGGAAACTTGTTGCTACACAATCATAAATCTAGCTTCAGTCTATTTAGCTTTTATTATCCTAGAGAAGAAAAACATATTATTTCCAAAGTCAAAGATCATGCTTTCAAATTCTATTAAAAATATTGTATAGTGCCATTAGCAACCAAAGAACAAATGGCTAAAATTAGATCACTTTTGTACATCACACTTACACATATGGTTGTCAGGGTGGACATCAGCATTATTTAGTGTCCATTTTTCTGGGTTTGCATGGGTCAGATGGAATTTGTTGAGGCAGATTTTCTAATGGCCTGATGCCCTTCCTGATGTCAACTCCCGCCTGTTTCCAAACAAGGTAATATTTTCCCATGGCCTGATATGTTTTGCATGGAAGCAAACACTCCTACTTGTACGACAAGCACATTTACAACCATCACATACTGCCTAGAGATGGGTATACACAAATACGCATACATCTACATATAGAGATAGATAAATAGTCATGCATACATACATAAATCATCATCTTTTAACGTCTGTTTTTCATGCTGGTATGGGTTGGATGGTCTGAACAGAACTAGCAAACTGGGAAGCTGCACCAGGTTTCATTCTGATTTGGCTTGGTTTCTATGGCTGGATGTCCTTCCTAATGCCAACCATTTTACAGTGTGTGCTGGGTGCTTTTACACATATACCTACAACAGCTTTCTTTTAGTTTCCATTTACCAAATACATTCTCAAGGCTTTGGTCAGTGCAGGGCTACAGTATAACATACTTGCCCAAGATACCACACAGTGGGACTGGCACCAGACCACATGATTGGAAAGTAAGATTCTTAACAACACAGACAATTTTAAGGTAACTTTAAACATTTTTAAACCAGCAAATTGATAGAGACATTAGGATGTTGGGTAGAATACCACACAGTATTTCTTTTCCCAGACTTGGAAGCCCTCAAAATATTAAGGGTCACAAAAGTTACCCTTCCCTCCCTGACTAAGTAAGAAAAATTAGGCATTCAGCCATAACCATCTCATTCTAAGTTCATATATATATATATATATATATATATATATATATATATATATATATATAGATATAGATATAGATATATAATAGGCACAATATATGTTTATATGTGCTACTATTAGCCTCATATGATGAAAGCATGCTAGACAGTATTTTTTAACATGTCTTGTGTCTCAGTGCAATCTTCAGGCACTGCTCACATGGCATAACAAGCTAAGAATAGGATGATAGGATCAGAGAAAATGTGGTAAAAGGTGAGAAAGAAGTAGATATAAAAAGTGGAAGGTTGAAAAACTGGAAAATGAAAAGGAAACAGAAAGAAGCAAAAGGGCAGGAATTAGAGATATTTCCCCTTTGACCATAAAATATAAGGCTGAAAAGAGAGTGGCCTATAGTCTGTGGCACAGCTACTCAATTCAGAGAGAGTGATACTTTCCAATTCATCAACAGGAACTTAGCCATATTCTTACAACCACTGAAAATTTCGGATCTGAATTCAGTAATGTGTCAGTTCTTAGATTTTACAATTGGATTTGCAAAGTGACAAGCTAAATGAAACATTAGCATGCTTGGCAAAATGCTTTGCAGCATTTTGCTCAACTTTATGTTCTGAGTTCAAATTCTGCTAAGGTTGACTTTGCCTTTCATCCTTTCAGGGTTGATAGAATAAGCACCAGTTGATCACTGGGGTTGAAGTAATTGACTTATCTCCTTCCCTGAAGTTGCTGGCCTTGGGCCAAGATTTGAAGCCAATATTACAGTTGAATTTATATATTAGCTCCTTTCCAAGTCATATAGACTCATAGTTTCCTGGTTTTTGTGACATATATTTTCCCTCTGGATGAGAAGCTGGTCCATCACAGGCTTACTCATTTTTGCCAGCTGAGTGGACTGGAGCAAAATGAAATGAAGCGTTTTGCACAAGGACACATGTCACCTAGACCAAGAATAGAAACCACAATCTTACAAACATTAGTCCAACAACCTAACCACAAAGCCAGACACCCATATCAACAATGTATTGATTACAGTGTAAGTCTTTCTCATACTTTCTATTCCTGCACTCCATTTTAAAGTTAATCTTTGTTATATGAGAATTAGCATTTGTCTTTTATTCATTTATGTATGTAGGGCCTCTGTTGGTCAATGTTTGCCAAACATCTGCACACATATATATGCAGGTCAGGGTAAGATTGTTTTGAGAAAGACTGGCAGATGCACATATATGCAAGTCTTCATGCCAACAATGTTTATCCAAGAGAAAGGCCACTGATTTGGGTTGATACACCTCATACCAATATTATCACAGATGTTACTCTCAGAATGCAAAGAGCCATTACAAATACTACAAAACATTTCACCAAATCCTCTAACAGTTTCACACATACCCCCCCCACACACACACACACACTGGATTGATACATTTTTATCAACCCTGGAAAGATAAGACACATAGTTGACCTCAACATGATTTAAACTCAAAACAGACTCAATATAGATACTGCTAAATATTCTATCCAAATTTGCAAATTAGCTGTCTAAAATTATAAAGCTTAACACATTATAATTAAGAAAAGGTTTCTGTGTCACGTTTCATCATTTTGAAATAAAATCACGTCCATTATGTCACAGATTACAAACCAGTGTTTACACCATTTCTATTTACAGTTTCATTCATGGACAAACAATAAATCTTAAATTTTCAACAGTAATTCAAATATTACTGGCTGTGTGGACTATGGAGGCCCATACAGGCTGTGTGGACTATGGAGGCCCATACTGGCTGTGTGGACTATGGAAGCCCATACTGGCTGTGTGGACTATAGAGGCCCAACCATGGTGTTGTGTTTAGAGATCTTTCCCGAATCCTATAGATTCAGTGAACCAGTTTGCCAGTTTCTGGGACACGTTTATTTCCGCCTATATGAGATGCCAGTCCATCATAGAATTACTCAGTTTCACCATCTGAGTGAACTGGGGCAATGTGAAACGAAGTGTTTTGCCCAAGAGCACAATGTGTCACTCAGTTCAAGAATCAAAACTACAACCTTCTGTCACTAGAAGCCATTTGATGTGAAACTGCGGCATCAGCCTACTGACCGGCGTCATTGGATGAAGTCGTATTGGCATGTGATGTATCTTTGTTTTGCAGTGCTTTGCCCCTGTTTGTCGATTTTTGCAATGGCTGAAATGAAGGGACAGTGTGCTTCTGTGAAATTCTGTTTTCTACTGGGGAAAATGGTGGCCAAAACAGCTGTCATGATTCAAACAGTTTATGAGGATGCTGCCATGAGCAAAACACACACAATCTTGTTGATATGATTGGTGTGTCCTGGAGATCCTGCCAAAGAATTTTGGATGAGGAATTATAAATGAAAAGAGTTGCAGCAAAATTTGCGCCCCGCTTGCTCATGGAAATCTAAAGCAGTCATTGACTGAGTGTGTGTCGTGAACTGAAAGGACAGTTGGAAGTTGGTCTGGATCTTTTTTCAAAGGTCATCATTAGTGACAAAAGCCGGTACTACAGAATTTGCAGATGTGGAAGAGGTGAAGGAAAAAGCGACAAAGGTGTTAAAAGGTATTACTTTGCAAGAATTCCTGCACTGCTTCG
>NC_068990.1:42904592-42906196 GCF_001194135.2 Octopus bimaculoides
ATATATATATATACATATATATATATATATATATAAATAATACATTTCTAAATCTCTCAGAGAGATTTAGGCAGTAGTGATGTGATGAAGTAGTTGTATGCTGTCAACGTAATGTGACAGTCCTATGAAGGGAATAATACTACTGCTATTTAGCAGGAAGCAGCACCACTTCCTATTGGCCTTGACACATTTCCTGTTTACAAGAGTTTGACAGGCATCTCCAACTAGCAGGCCATTGCTACTCCAGACTGATGACGAACAAATACTCAGAAACATGTCTCTGGGTGCAGGCTTAGCTAAGTGGAAGTGCTTGTCTTCCCCTTGTAAACCTAAGGACTGAGGAAATGTGTCAAGGCCGACAGGAAGCGGTGCTACTTCCTAGTGCTAAATAGCAGTAATATTATTCCCTTCATGGGACTGTCATATTAAGTTGATAGCATACAACTACTTTATATATATATATATATATATATATGTAGTGAAACTACCTCTCTCACGCTATATATATATATATATAAACAAATGCGAGCGTAGTAGAAAACACCTTTTTCCCACCTGCTGTGTCATCACCTGACTGACTTTTATTTACGCGCCAATTGTCTCCACTCCATTTGCCGCCAGGACGCAAACCGACCAACCGTAGCCACTAATAAGGTCACGTGATAGAGTGTTTTTCTAATGCTCTCTGGAGCCCCTATTTTACTATAAATAGCCTAAATTATCCGTGGCAATTTGTCGCGGTTCAGATCTTCTAAGATCTGGTCGTAGACCACCACACACGTAACACAGCCAGCCAGTATAACACCAATCAGCCAGCAGTTCCAGTGACGACATCAACAGCATCGTTCAACTACGTACTACCAGCATCACCCCCAGCATCAACATGACTTCTACACGTACACAAGCTACCAACAGCTAACCAAACAGCAACCGCAGCTTCTCTTCTCAACCCTGTTTGTGTGAATCGCCTCACCACGAAATAACAGCCAGAATTCGACACCTGTGAGAACCCATCTGTATTAAGAATCCGGCCCGGCATAGAAGCCTCAACATCACGACAAGTGACTTAGCTCTGCCTTAACCTTAACCTCTTACATACAGACCTACAATCTAACTGTGTACCTCAACAGAACTGATATTTCCTTATCTTTGTTACAGACTGTTTTCTATGCTCGGTATCTCTTGCATTCACATACATATATTTGTATACACACTCTTCTGTTTACATGACGGCCTGTCTTATATTGTGTTTTATTATGTCGCATTCACACTCACACAAAGACATACAATTTAATGCTTCAAATAAATCTTACTTTTATTCATCTCATACAGTTGCGTTTCTATCATGTTCCTTACCGGCAAATTTCTTAGTTCTCTATGTTATAGTATTATAACATATCATTATATTTTGTGTCGACCGTGTGATGCGTTTAAAAAAGGAGCCTGTTTTCCATTCGTCACCATTTCTCCTTTTGGTTCACACAGTCGTTCTTACATATATATATATATGTAAGAACGACTGTGTGAACCAAAAGGAGAAATGGTGACGAATGGAAAACAGGCTCCTTTTTTAAACGCATCACACGGTCGACACAAAATATAAT
>NC_068990.1:42906267-42907731 GCF_001194135.2 Octopus bimaculoides
TAATATATTGGTTTTTGCAGTCATTTTCATATGGTTATTCGATTTGATAATATACAGGTCATTCAAAGTAAAAAAAATTAATGCCATGAAGTTAGTCATTCAAATTCGTTTTTCGATCATTTAATTTCACACTTTGGTCAAAGAATTTAGCATCTACATCATTCAAATTAAAATGCCTATCAGGAGCATTCAAATTAGTCAGAATGTGAGGAAGCATCTTTTTGAGCATTCAAATTCATTTTGGAGCAATCTATTTAACACTTCGAGCAATCAAATTACCACGATAGTTGTTTTGGTTTTATCTCATGATCCTAGTTACCATAATCATGTGTTTTCATCCATTGTTTATGCTTGAAGCCCATGTCTTCTCTATGTATTCTTTTATTTTTGCATATGTACATGTATTTATTGTTAAAGACTTCATGAAATCACATTCCAGCCTTTTCAATCTTTTTAAAGAAGCTCACAATTACAACAGATGCTCATTTTCTTTGATTTTGAATACATTATTTTGTGATGCGTGTTCTTCTTTTGCATAATATGTCTTGTTGGGAAAATTGTATATTTCTTTGATTTTGCATTTTATTTACATCGGGGAAAGGGTGCTATGTGCACCAAGATAGTTATTGATTTACAGTCTTAATAAGGAGAGTTCATTTGAGAGAATTTAGCCATCTATTCCCTTGTGGTTAAGGTATCTCGGGAGGTAGGTCTGGATGTGTCTATACCAACAAACACAATTTTTTTGAGTGATTGTGTCGATGTTATGTCTTGTGACCTGTTGTATGACATGTGCTCACCATTCTTTCATGGTCATGCCAGCTTCTTCTGCAGTTGCCCAGTTGCCAACCCTTTGCTGCAACTCAGGTTGAGTAAGATCCCACTTGACAGCTGCCTTAATGGTAGAATGTGCCATTTTCATAACAGTTAAGAAACAGCAAGCAGAGAGGCAAGAGTTTCAGACTGATCTGTGAGTCAGTGTCAGCTGGGACCTTGGCATGAAGATGTGACCTTTCATTGTCGTAGTTCAAGCAGACTAATTCATCTGCTGGGAACATGTCAGCAAATGCTTGAACTATTTCCACCAAGAACTCCTCAGAAGAGTTTCATGTGACAGTATCACTCGCAATGGAGTGATGAACCAGGCTGATTTTTCCCAACACTGCGAAAGTGATGTTGCAGTTTTTCCCACACTGACGGTTGGCACTTTGGTGAACAGGGATGCCTCAAGGGGCTTGTCCAAAAGACCATCTGGTCCAAATGTTGTACCCACAACATTAAAAAAGTTCACTTCACAACCATGCAGCTTTGGGTTCAGTCCCACTGTGTTATACCTTGTGTGTCTTGTATTGTAGCACCTGACCAGCCAATGATTTTGTTGCCAGAAACATGTAGAAGCCTGTTGTGTGTGTGTGTGTGTGTGTGTGTGTGTGTGTGTGTGTGTGTGTGTGTGTGTGTGTGTGT
>NC_068990.1:42909237-42911270 GCF_001194135.2 Octopus bimaculoides
AGAGATTTCTGCCCTAGTAGACGTCTAAGAGGTAGACCACCCACAATTACCTCTATGGCTAGGAAGACCCCTATAGAGAGATGGAGAGGATGGACCAGAGCCATACGGACCCCCACTAACATCCACCAGGTAAAGAAAATGATCGCACATGCACTAGGAGCTAGTATAAAGGTCACCACATCTGTTTCAACACACAATTTCACATCAAAAATCTTGCAAAACAAATATGTATATATATATATATATATATGTATATATGTATATGTATATATATATATATATACACAAGGTTCAAATGTACTGAAAACATAAGACAAAGGCAGATGAGAGAACAACAAGCAGGTGTGTTAGTTTGACATTCAGGAAGAATATATATGTAGTATATATATTATATATAAATATATTTCCATATATAATAGATAGATAGATAGATAGAGAGATAGAGAGATAGATAGATGCTTGTGTGTATGTATGTGTATGCAAGGGTATCATTGCGTTTGTTTGTGTTGGTCTATTTACATCCCCCCTCTAACTTAGCAGTTCAGCAAAATAATACTGAGTATCATCAGTCTTAAAATAAGCACTGGGGGTCAATGTGATCGGCTCGATTAAACCCTTCAAGTCAAGACCCCAGCATCGGATGCATTCTAATGACTGAAGTGTGTAAAATGAATATAAGAAAAGAATAAGTAAATAAATAAACAAACAAATAAAAACTCATTAATTTTCTGTAATTAAAGTTTACATTTATCGTTAACTATTTTCATTTCTTTATTTCTATTTTATTATCTTCAAGATTTATTCTCAAAGAACCAACAACATTGACATATTCTACCATTAATTATTTTTTCATTCATTAATTTTATATTTTTTATATTTGTTCTTAAGAACAAATAGAAAAAATATTTCTGTTATTTTATTAAGAGTTCAATTTTATTTGTTTAAAAAATTTTTTTTTAATAATTTTAATTTTTCCTTTTCTGCATTTTCACCTTGATTTTCTTTTTAAATAATTTTAAAATTATTCTTCAGTTTATCTGAAATTTTTATTTTATTCACTGCATTCGTTTATAATTTTTTCTCCGTGTATTTATTTATTTATTTATTTATTTATTTATTTATTCTAATTACCAGCTATTGTGTTTCTGTTTATTTTTGTTGTTTTTTTTTCTCTCATTAGAATATTTTCTTAATGTATATAATTAATGCTTAAAGGAACTTATATCAAGCTGTTAAGTGTAATTCATATTTGTAGACACTCCAACCTGGAAACGTAACACAATTTAACCCCCTACTGAATACTAACAATAAATCACCATCACCACTATAACTACATCAATACCGTGTAGTCTTTTTCTCAATACAGACTAATTGTCTGTCAAAAATGATAAATTAATAAGGGAGACAACTCTGCTTTGCATAATTAATAATTATTAAGTAATAATAATAATCCTTTCTACCATAGGCACATGGCCTGGAATTTGAAGGGAAAGGAAGGTCGATCACATCGACCCCAATTTTGGACTGCATTGGACCCCAGTATTGAACTGGTACTTAATTTATCAACCCTGAAAGGATGAAAGGCAAAGTCGACATAGGTGCAATTTTAGCTCAGAATGTAAGTACAGACAAAAGGCCACTAAGCATTTTGCCCAGCGTGCTAATGATTCTGCCAGCTTGCACCTTTAGTAGTAATAATAATAATGATGATAATAATAATCATCATCATCATCATCGTTTAACGTCCGCTTTCCATGCTAGCATGGGTTGGACGATTTGACTGAGGACTGGTGAAACCGGATGGCAACACCAGGCTCCAATCTAATTTGGCAGAGTTTCTACAGCTGGATGCCCTTCCTAACGCCAACCACTCAGAGAGTGTAGTGGGTGCTTTTACTTGTCACCCGCACGAAAACGGCCACGCTCGAAATGGTGTCTTTTATGTGCCACCCGCACAAGCCAGTCCAGGGGCACTGGCAACGATCTCACTCGAAAATCCTACGGGAGCCAGTCAGGCGGTACTGGCAAAATAA
>NC_068990.1:42911879-42918603 GCF_001194135.2 Octopus bimaculoides
GACTGTGGCCATGCTGGAGCACTGCCTTTAGTCGAGCAAATCGTCCCCAGGACTTATTCTTTGTAAGCCTAGTACTTATTCTATCAGTCTCTTTTTGCCGAACCGCTAAGTTACGGGGACCTAAACACACCAGCGATGGTGGGGGGGACAAACACAGACACACAAACACACATACATATATATATATACATATATATACATATATATGATGGGCTTCTTTCAGTTTCCGTCTACCAAATCCACTCACAAGGCTTTTGTCGGCCTGAGGCTATAGTAGAAGACACTTGCCCAAGGTGCCACGCAGTGGGACTGAACCTGGAACCATGTGGTTGGTAA
Source organism: Octopus bimaculoides (assembly GCF_001194135.2). NCBI lineage: Eukaryota > Metazoa > Mollusca > Cephalopoda > Octopoda > Octopodidae > Octopus > Octopus bimaculoides. The sequence continues at coordinate 42,912,216 of NC_068990.1, forward strand.
GCAAGCTACTTACCACACTTCCTTTAAATTTTCCACTGACTCTGCTATAAGAACTAGACCCTCAGAATATTGGAGGGACCACAGACAACCAATACCAAATTCAATTGTTATGGCCTGGAGGGTTATAATAAATAGGAGACGTCCTAGAGCCAAGCTCTGGTAAAAGACTACTTTCACTTCAGATTTCTAACCAAACTCATTGCTAACCCACATTTTACTGACTGCATCTCTGTACATGACGTGCACTGTTCTCACCAGCAATTCTTCAACTCTCAGCTTTTTTTAGTAACCACCAGATGATAGATGGTGGCCTCTGTAAAAGGCCTTCTCCAGATAAACAAAAGTTAACTTTTGACAAGGAACTTCTCTTTCAGTTGGTTTATTATGGAAGGAGCATCAGGTACTCCAGCCTAGAACAAACAAGCCTAAGTTTTATATTGCCAGATATTTTCAGCATATCAGTGACTATGCAAGATGGACATGCATGAACAACATATATAACCCCTCCTCCACCAACATAATTTCTATTAGAACTTTGAGAGGCTTCACATTTTTCTCACCTTTGCATTCTTGGGCTAGCAGGTGACATACTCTGTACCCCTTTTCTCCCATGGCACTGTTTTGCTCCACTTAATCCTTTCTTAACTCCTTATTCTGCATCATACTAACCATAACTCTTCCTCATTCTCTTTATTTGTTCCTTACCTCTGTCTAGGGAGATTCTCTCCCTCTTTTTTTGCTGCATATCAATAACTTAGAAAGAATGTATTAGCCCTTAGGTGACCACAGGACTAATCTACTGGCTGAAAAGTCAAATGACAAAGAAGGTTGTATTAGTTCATTCAATTTCCTACATACTCTTTACTCTTTTTTACTCTTTTACTTGTTTCAGTCATTTGACTGTGGCCATGCTGGAGCGCCACCTTTAGTCGAGCAAATCGACCCCAGGACTTATTCTTTGTAAGCCTAGTAATTATTCTATCAGTCGCTTTTGCCAAACCGCTAAGTGACGGGGAGGTAAACACACCAGCATCGGTTGTCAACCAATGTTGGGGGGACAAACACAGACACACAAACATATACACACACACATGCATATATATATATATATATATATATATATATATATATATATATATATATATATATATATATATATATACATATATACGATGGGCTTTTTTCAGTTTCCATCTACCAAATCCACTCACAAGGCTTTGGTCGGCCCGAGGCTATAGTAGAAGATACTTGCCCAAGGTACCACGCAGTGGGACTGAACCCAGAATCATGTGGTTCATAAGCAAGCTACTTACCACACAGCCACTCCTGTAAAGTAATTACTTTATTTTTTATAATTTTTTTTAAGAATAAGTGCATGCCCGATATGGGGCTTGTGAAAAGGGCACTGAAACTCTTGGCACTGAAACTCCAAATGAGGCTTCATCTCCAAAGGGTTAATATTCATAGTTAACTAACAGTAAGCCTGTTATATTTAATTCCATTTCAATTCTTCTCATTTACAGTGTGCTGTGCATAAATAAATATTGTTCTACAGAAGTAGTTGTTTGCTTCTGTTACCTAAGTGTTCTCGACCTCAGTGGAGGAGGATGTACTGAAAGTATGGTAACCAGAATTAGAATAGGGTGGGAAAATTTCAGGAAACTATTGCCTCTTCTGACAACAAGGAGATTCTCTCTCTGAATGAAGGGTAAATTGTATGATGCAAATGTTTGAATAACTGTGATGTTGCATAGTAGTAAGAGGTGGGCACAGAATGCAGAGGATGTGTGAAAGCTGGAAAGGAAAATGACAAGCATGATTTGCTGAATGTGCAATGTTAAGGTGTATGAATGATGAGGCTTAGATCAGTAGAGAGAAAAATTGTGTGTAAGGGGAATGTATTGCTATGTGCAAGAGCCATAGCTATACTGTATGGAAATATAATGCATATGGGGGATGATAAGTGGTTGAAGAATTACTAGGAGATTCATGCAGAAGGATGCCATGCAAGAAAATAAGCAAAGATCAAACAAGACATAAGCAGAAGTAATGAAGGTTGATCTTAAAAAGCTGAACCTGACAAAAGAGATGATAAAGGAATGCAACAAAGATGCTGCATTGGAGAGGTCTCCTCTAACTCATGCAAGCATGGCAATACAGATGTAACAGTGATGAAGATAATGATGATGATGATAACATTTCAATTCTATAGGTGGAATATATTTTTAATTATATTTACATCTTCATCTTTGTTTCTCTCTGTTTAATCACTGACTGTCAACAGATGTATGTTGGTGAATTGACAAAGTCATAAGAGCATGGAATAGAATGCTTTGCAGTATTTGTTCTGGCTCTCTGCACTCTTGAGTTCAAATCCCATACAGGTCAGGTCAACTTTGCCTTTCACCTCTGTGAAGTCGATAAATATGTTACCAATCTCTCTCTCTCATTCACTCTTTCTCTCCCTCTCTCTCTCCTTCCCTTTTCTCTTTCTCTCTCTCTCTCTCTATCTCCCTCTCCTTTCTCTTTCTCTCTCTCTCTCTCTCTCTCCTCTTTCTTTTCCTCTCCATCTGTATCAACTAATTGAAAGAATTAAGAAAGGAGTATTCACATCATCACATCTCTACAAATCTTTTCACCATCATTCTGTGGATATGATAAGAGAAGAAAACAGCTGTCTTATTCCTGAATGTTTATGTAGTTCCAGGCTGGATTTGAACTAGAAACCTTAATTTCTAAACTAAAAGTAAGAATGTTCTTATCTACCTCACCAGTGATGCATGTGGATGGAACTCCAATTCAGATGCAACCTGATGCTACGTACACATTCAAGAATAAAACATCTGATGATGCTGGTCACAGATCAAACCAATCAAAATATATTGTGGATTTAAAGAAAGAAAATTAAATTCCAAAAATAAAACGTCTTCTCCACATTTGAGGTTAATAGTTTAAAAAGACTGACAATATTAGAAGCTGATATTGAAAAAATAGGAAATTAAATGAAAACAAAAAAGGAAATTAGTCAATGTTTTTGGAATGAAGTAATGAGTAGAAGACATAAATGTGAAAAGGGTAACTTAAAGCTAAATTAGAAAAGAATTTTGGAATGAAGTAGAAGCAACAAAAACTGTTATAAAATACTGATTCACTTGCACGAACAAATCTGCTGAATAGTTACATTTCTAAGCATGAATGAAATAATATATGCTAGATTAGGACAACACTGACACATCAGAACATGCAAGAAAACACAAATGTCACTCATACTAAGCAAAACGTTATAGTGCACCACACGCCACTTTAATCAGGAACAGCATTCAGCTATGACCCTCAAAATCACTCCAGTTATTTGGTCTCACTATTAGGAAGGATCTCTTCTGGTGAAAGCACATCATTAGTATAGCTAGGACTGCATCCTAATAACTGGCTCTTCTGTTCCAGGGTAGAAGATATTGCAGCCTCTAACAATTATTAAAACTCTACAATGCTGAGGTGAAGCCCACAATGGAGTATTGCTCTCACATCTGGTACATTATTGCTGATGGTGGTGGCAGTGGTGGTGGCAGTGGTGGTGGCAGTGGTGGTGGCGGCGGCAGTGGTGGTAGCAATAGTGGTGGTGGTCATGATGCACAGAAACATTCTAGAATGCATCCAGGAAGGTCCACCAGATTGATTGGCATGCAATCAATTACAGACACCCTGCAGCGTCTGGCCCACGGGTGAAATGTGTTTTCTTTCTGATTTTTCTATTGTTAATATAATGGCTGCTGATCACTGGAACTGGCTGGGTTCATGTTATCCCCACACAGATATTATCATTCTCTTGTCTCCCCTCTTTTTCCCTCTTCATGTGTCCAACTCACCCCACCAGGTCCTGCACTAATCACTGAACCCTGTTCTTCCATCCCAGAACCTCAACATGCTAGAATTCCCCCCTTTGGCCATATTTTTCCTGCAGATGTTGACCAACAAAGGCTCAAGAAGAACAGTAATGCCATCAATGTCACCAGTCTAGGAGAACCTGTGAAGACAGTGCCTTTTCCTCAAGAATTAGCAAGTAAGATTTTACAAATCAGGGAAAGGTCAAAAATAAAGTTATTATTAACAGCACTCATTACAACTTTGTAAATTGAAACATGTATGTAGTGCATCTATCTGTAGAACCTAATTGAGAGAAAATGGAACATTTGAACAGGGCATGTTCCTCTGATCTATCCAAGTGAATAAGGGATTAGTAATTTCAAATAATGATTGATTCTGTTTGTGACAACTTGTCTTACCAATCTCACCAGGTAAAGAAGATGTAAAACAATTATGATGCCAACAATGTTGTGGTGCTGCTGCAGATGATGACAGTAGTGATGACAACCATAAATACAGAATTTTTTTTGTTGGAATTTCCTTTTATTCTTCCATTCATGGTTCTTTACTGTATTTTCCCTAATCCACATAATCTTCTGAGGATTATTGTTTTTGTTTCAAAGTGAAGAATTCTGTCTTCACTCAGCAGATTTCCTCACTGTTTCCTCTTTTGTGCTCTTAATTTTACATTATTTATGCAATTTATTTGTGAGAAGTGAAATAAGTGGCTTATATTTCTTCTTTATCCCTTTCAACCAAATACCCCATAACTCCTTAAATGAAAATTGAAGCAAAATGTCATGATAAAAGAAAAATAATGATTTCTTAAATAAGCACAAATAATTTTTGGTGGAATGACTAATTATATTGATCTCAGGATTCGAATGATACTTTCCATTTTTGACCCTGAAAGGATGGGAAACAAAGTTGATCTCCATGAGATCTAAATTCAGAATATAAAGGGTCATAGGCACTTATTGAAAGGCCAAGCTATCACTCTAACTTATGATAAATATAATAATAATAGGTCCTTGTGACTTGGCAGACAGTACAAATCCCTGGTAGACACAATGTCTTCAATCAACAACATAACGATATTGGATACTGTGCAACATTTTAGATAATAATAATAATAATAGACTCTTCCATTGAAGATAACAGATGAGAGCTCAGCTTTTGCTGAACAACCTGCACAAATAATTTGTTTATAGGGATCAAATGTTTATCCTGTACATTAGCTCACTCCCTCCATCAAATTGACAATGTGTGAACCGGTAGATGGTGTACTATACTTCAGGTGTTGCAGTGATCGTCAAGCTAAGTGAGATGAAGTGTTTTGCTCAAGAACACAATGCCCCACCCGGTCTAGGAATTGAAACCACGATCTCACAATTATGAGGGCAACACTCTAACTGAGCCTCTGCCACTCAGACCAATCGAGTTGCTTTAATTCGCTCATTTTTTTAAGCACATGCCTTAACCTCACAATGCATCCTTCGTGCTTAGAGCTGAAGAATTGGTCAGGGACCAATCTCGCTGCCTGCATGTCAGTTGCAATGCCTCTTCTAAGCACCTCTTCTGAGTTCTTAACTAGCTTTCCTTTTATTTTTTTCTATCGTTAATGCTTTGCTAAACCTAATCGATTCTGTTCTAATTGCCCTTCTCAGGGTGTACCACCATTTATTGTTAAGTATTGACTCCGTTAATGCTCGCTTAATTAATTCACTAATCCAATTTCTGTAAGCTTGGCACACCGGGAGTGATGCATTCAGCTTCGTGTAACCACATCCCTGCTTATGTAGTCACCCATAAGCACTAAAGGATGAGACATTCCCAGGGAAACTTCCAGGCTTCTGAAGAATTCCAGCTGCCCTGCTCCTGTAGGAGCATAGACAGCCACCAGACTGAAAGCACTCCTGTCGCTACTGCTCACATCCAGGACTACCAACTTACGTTCTGGGTTCAGGAAGATAGTCTTTATCTCAAGATTCAGGTCTCTCCAGAACAACCACGGCAGTTCCACTTCCCATTACCAGCTGACATGGAGATAAATAGTTCTCATGTCCACTGCAAATGGGCATAAATACTCGTCAGTCAGAGAGCCTGGTTTCACTGATAGCCACTACATTGACATTTAGTAACCTGAGGTCGTTGAGTAGATGACCCTGTATCTAAGGTGACCCCAGGCCATGTGTATTTATACTGTCTATCATAAGCAAAGTCATGTAGCATGGAGGTTGTTGTTGTTGGCACTCTGTCGCTTATGACGTCGAGGGTTCCAGTTGATCCGGTCAACGGAACAGCCTGCTCGTGAAATTAACGTGCAAGTAGCTGAGCACTCCACAGACATGTGTACCTTTAATGTAGTTCTCGGGGATATTCAGCGTGACACAGTGTGACAAGGCTGACCCTTTGAATTACAGGCACAACAGAAACAGGAAGTAAGAGTGAGAGAAAGTCGTGGTGGAAGAGTACAGCAGGGTTCGCCACCATCCCCTGCCGGAGCCTCGCAGAGCTTTAGGTG
>NC_068990.1:42919099-42921385 GCF_001194135.2 Octopus bimaculoides
TATAGAAGCAGAAAAGACTACTTACTGCAATTTTGTTGGCAAGGTGGAGGCAGTTATTCTGTCCCCATGGTTATTTGTAGCTGTTTCCACGAGTAGTTCATTGTAGAGACGTTTGTTGATATCTTTCCTGAAGACCCCTATTTCCTTCAGGATATTTTGTTTTTTTATTTTGTTGTGTGTGCTTTGTGATGTTAGCAAGAATTTTAAGTGTAGCGGTGTGGTGTTTGATGGTGTGATGAAATCGGTGTCTGTGATGTCTGTATGATTGTATATGTGTGCCATTAATTCTTTATTGTTTGTGTTTATTGCTGTGTAATTGATGATTGTGTGTTGCTGATGTTGGGGTGTGTGTGTGAACTGGGTTGTGCTTGTAGTGATGTTGACGGTAGTGATGGGGATCCTGTTGTTGTTGCTGTTGATGGTGCTGGTGTGGTTGCTAATGAGGAAGGTGTTTGTGTGTTTGTTTTGTTATGTGTCTACTCACTGTCTGTGGAGGCACAATGGCCCAGTGGTAAGGGCAGCGGACTCACAGTCGTAGGATCACGGTTTCGATTCCCAGACCGGGTGTTGTGAGTGTTTATTGAGCGAAAACACCTAAAGCTCCATGAGGCTCCGGCAGTGGATGGTGGCGAACTCTGCTGTACTCTTTCCCCACAACTTTCTCTCACTCTTACTTCCTATTTCTGTTGTGCCTATAATTCAAAGGGTCAGCCTTGTCACACTGTGTCATGCTGAATATCCCCGAGAACTACGTTAAGGGTACACATGTCTATGGAGTGCTCAGCCACTTGCACCTTAATTTCATGAGTAGGCTGTTCCGTTGATCGGACCAACTGGAACCCTTGACGTCGTAAGCAACGGAGTGCCAACAACAAACTCACTGTCATCATTCCTGCCTTTTGTTTTTTTGGTGAATTTTTGTTCCTTTTAATTTTAGATCTCATGACTTGTTACCATTTAGGCTCTTCTTCCTCCCCACCCCCACGCAAGACATGTCTGAATGTTCAGGAAAGAGTAGAGGCAAATTAATTTATAGAGCCAGCACTACTGCAAATACTATTGCAGTAAAACTAAATCTTTTTTAAAGCATATTTTTATGTTACAAACATTAAATATTCGTTCACATACTCAAGTGTTTCATAATTCTATCGTCTGGCTCTCAGAGGGATGTATCAGTGCTTCTTGTTAAGAGTTCGCATATGGTAAGGTTGTTGTTGTTTTGAGGGGTTCTGATGTTGTTGTTTTGAGGGGTTCTGATGTTGTTGTTTTTGCTGCTGTTTGATGTGTAGAAAGCATAGATGTTGCTGAGTTATTTATTTTGCTTGCTGTTGTTGCTTCCGCTGTTGTTCTTCTTGTTCTTGTTATTGTTGCTACTGCTGCTGCTGCTGCTGCTGTTGCTGCTGTCAGTGCTGCGGTGATTGGTGTTGCTGCTTCTGTTGCTGTTGTTTTTCACTGCTCCAGCGGCCACCTGACTCTGTTGGTACTGTTGCTGTTGCTTTCATAGACGTTGCTGTTGTTGTGTTGGAGGTGTCTACAGCAGTGCCATTTTCTCTTTTGATTGTCTTGGGTAGAAAACCTTTAAATTGTTTGTTTGACCACAAATGTAACATCTGGGCTTTCTGCACTCTACCACTACAAATAACTTTCAACCTCCACGGAGCTTGATGAGATCTGGAATCTCTTGTGCGGTTGCAAAATTCACATGCAATAAGATTTCCATCCCAGTACCATACTAATTTCCTTTTTCGTGTCTCCGTACTTCAAGAATTTTACATCTCTCTTCTATATAAAATCTGCAGGTGTTTCTTTCCAGCTCATTTTTGTTACTTTGGTTGGTCTTCATGATGGCAGTGATGGTGGCAGTGTTAGTGTTCTCCTCCACTTCCTCCTTCATGCCTCTGGTGGTAGTGTTGGTGTTAGTGCTGCTGCTATTCCTCCTCCCCTTCTCAACCATATTTGGTAGTGGAGGCAAAGAAATTTCAAAAGCACTGTTACAATAATTTACAAACACCCAGGATTTCTGTGGCCAAATTGTAAATGGGTTCTCATTCCTAAGGTATTTTTCGATGTTATTATTATTATTATATTATTATTATTGTTGTTGTTGTTGTTGTTCTTGTTGTTGTTGTTCAGGTCACTGCTTGGAATCAAACTCGGAATCTTGGGGTTAAGAGAGTGGGCTCCTAACCCCAAGATTCCGAGTTTGATTCCAAGCAGTGACCTGAACAATAACAACAACAACAACAATAACAATAGTAATAATAATAATAATAATAATAATAATAA
>NC_068990.1:42922576-42928065 GCF_001194135.2 Octopus bimaculoides
TATGTGATCTCAAATTTTAAAACAAACACATAATTTTCTTATGGTTTCTTAAACATTCTCTAGAACAACACTATGTACAAATCCAAATATATGGTACCCTAGGCATAACACCTACATGAACTTCTAACTTGTTGTCTCTTGAGGTCTCTGGGTGAGACTTGGATCCAACTTGTACAAATGCAAAACAAAAGTCAAACATAAAATAATAATAATAATAATAATAGTAATAACATCGAAAAATACCTTAGGAATGAGAACCCAGGTTCGAAATTTTCCCCAAGACATCTGAAGAAAGCTGGGGGTACATCAGCCGAAACATTGTGTTAACAATAAACAAGATGGGGACAAATATCCATCAAATGTAAATAATGTTCACAGAATCATTGATGAGAATTCAAAACCAACAAGACCTGAGAGAGGAAAGCCTCACAATCCAGAATCATGGACAGTGGAGAAAAGTCACCAATGACCTCTGCTTCATAGGGAGCAAAGGGTTTAAATAAGTAAAGAAGTAACAGGAGCAGAGAGAAGAGATATTGCACCAAAGGACCAAAGGTTGGTGTGTGTCTGTGAGTGAATATATATCAATCAACCAGAAGGCAATTTGCTCTGTATGATGTAGGATATCTGTATGTGCAGTAGCAGTAGCACCATCCCACATGTGAGAGCACTTCGTCATTGTGAGCCCCTTATAGCAGCAGTAAATGAATAAAGTAAATAAAGTGGACTCTTAATGAAAAATAGTAGTTAAGGCATTAAGTCTGTTTTTTTAACAGTTTGTGTCACTTAAGTGCTTTTAAAAAGAATTCAGAAATTATCAATTAATTTGTTGGTCCATTGATCAGTCAATTCATTGATCACATGAACTGAGCCTATTGATACTGGCTAAATAGATTCTCTAAATTTAAATAGTTTTATCTATCAGAACTTAAGTATTTTGGGACTTTCATGTGGAGTGGGGTGATAGATTTAGGTTTTAATCTATACACATACACCGACATGAATACACACAGATAAAAACACATAAACACAATGTACATATACACATACATACACAGTTATACATACAGATACGGGGATATTACCCACACATAAATACACTTATGTACACATGAGCACATATACATACATATAGATAACAAAAACGATGTCACATTTTGAACTTGAGAAATGCTTCAAATATTTTTACTCTTCTAATTATAGATTACATTTGTGATGAGCGTGTTAGCTGGTTGAGTTTTTGCTGAAAACCCCAACTTACCCATATTGTCACTTAAGCATTTACAAGCAAAACCAAGTGCACCAATTATCATTGGTATGAATGTGAATTTATAATTTGGATATGTATGTCTGTATATATGTATGTATGTATGTATGTATGTATGAATGAATGTATGTATGTGTGGAGACGCAATGGCCCAGTGGTTAGGGCAGTGGACACACAGTCATAGGATTGTGGCTTCAATTCCCAGACCAGGCGATGTGAGTGTTTATTGAGCGAAAACACCTAAAAGTTCCACAAGGCTCTGGCAGGGGATGGTGGCGAACTCTGCTGTACTCTTTCACCACAACTTTCTCTCACTCTTACTTCCTGTTTCTGCTGTGCCTGTAATTCAAAGGGTCAGCCTTGTCACACTGTGTCACGCTGAATATCCCCGAGAACTACATTAAGGGTACACGTGTCTGTGGAGTGCTCAGCCACTTGCATGTTAATTTCACAAGCAGGTTGTTCCGTTGATCGGATCAACTGGAACCCTCGACGTCATAAGCAACGGAGTGCCAACAACATGTATGTATGTATGCATGCATATTTGTGAGTTTGCTTTCTCCTTTTAGTTTAGAGTTAATTTTGACCAGCTCAGTAGCAAGGGTGTGAAAGAAAATATCTTGTTTTGTTCATTATCCTTTAAATCTTAAAATGGTCATGCAGATTTTATTGTCCCAGCTATCATGATCATTTGTACTGTATGAATTAAGGAGTTGCATTCAAGTCCAGCCATACTTTGCTCCAGTCAGGTTGGTTTGTATCCTATTGCTCCAATAATGATACATAGGAGAGTACATATGTATGTTTGTATGTACGAGGGTAAGTCAAAAATTATCCGCACTTTCACCACAACATATCTTTATTACTGTCACACTGCCTTCTGCGTATGCGAGCTTATAGTTGATACTATTGTGGTCATATCATCAAAGTTTTAGCCTGATTGCACCATCTTTCTTTCTGGCTTTACAATGCAAGCATGGCTGCTCCACTAGCAATGAGCCCCAAAGAAGAACAAAGAGCAGTGATCTGATTTCTCTGGAGAAACAGTGCAAGATACAGTCCTTTGCTGGCTGACAAACTGAAGCCAGCAATTCACACCAAACGCAGAAGACTATAGTTGGAGAAAGTTTTGTTGTTGCATGACAATGCACTCACAGACGGTTGAACCCATTAACCGATTGGGTTATAGGTGCTGGAACAGCCTGCCTACAACCAAGATCTTACCCCTTCTGACTATTATATCTGTGGACCACTCAAAGGTGGTTTATGGGGTTGTCAATTTCCTACAGATGAAGATGTGAAGGAAGCGGTGCACCGTTGGACCAAGTGCATTGAAAAGGAAGGAGACTGTATAGAAAAATGACATAATTATTTATCCCTTGTTTTTGTGTAAATACATTGAAAATACAAGAGTGCATATAATTTTTTACTCTCCCTCATATATATGTATTTTTATGCATATATCTTAGTAACTTCCCTATTTTTAACACTAATATATCAATGTACTGTGTCTAACAACAACAACAACACAAAAAATAAAACAACAGCAACAATAACAAAGCAAAATCTATTCCACTCCACTTCTATTGTTTGCAAGTCTTTCATCTGTAACAGGAAAAGTACAACAGAAATCTATACACCTATATTTCAATGTCATGCCTCCATTTTTACAATTGATGTGTTTCTCTTAGCAACTAGATTTAGTTTGATCTCAGATAATCACTAGAATTTGAAGAGACTAACAGTGGTCAACATCTGTTTGGAAAAGGTCAGTATACACACACACACATATATATATATATATATATATATATATATATATATATATATATATATATATATATATATATGTATGCATGTATACATGTGTGTGTGTGTGTGCGTTCATGCGTGCATGTGTGTGTGCATTGTGTGCATGCATATGATGGACTCCCTTTGTTGAAGATGGCATATGAGTGTTGTTCAATATTTGTTGAACAACTTGTACAAGTGATTTGTTTATAGTCATCAAATGCTTGTGCCACTCATTAGCTCACTCTCTCCATTAAACTGTCATTGTCTGAACAGGTGCACAGTGTACCATGCATCAGGTACTGAACTCATCGCAGAGCAAGGTGATGTGAGATTAAATGTTTTGCTCAAGAATGCAATGCACCACCCAGTCTAGGTGTTCAAATCATGTTTGTGAGGGCAACGCCCTAACCGCTTAGCCACGTGCCCTCACACAAACACACACACACACACACACACACATATATACATATACATACGACGACCTTCTTTCAGTTTCCGTCTACCAAATCCACTCGCAAGGCTTTGGTCGGCCACAGGCTATAGTAGAAGACACTTGCCCAAGGTGCCACACAGTGGGACTGAACCCGGAACCATGTGGTTGGTAAGCAAGCTACTTACTACACAGCCACTATACACACATATATATACAAACACACACATACATATATATATACATACATACATATATATATATATATATATATATATATATATATATAATATATATACATATAGTAATAATAATAATGACAATCCTTGGATGGAATTTCGAAATGTTTCCTATAAACGAACTTAAAGGATATATTGAGTCATCCCATAAATAATGCATATTTTTTTTCCATTGCGTAAACCAAAAGTCAGAGGGGTATGGGATAAACTTCTTGCATCAACTTGCTATAAAAGCAGGTAGTAATTTTACCTTCTCCTTATTCTTAGTGAAAGTGTTGAAGAGTGCAGTTCAGTTTAACAGTTATTTTTTTAAAGCTATAATGGAAGTGACAAAGGAGCAAATTTGGCATATTTTAATTTATGAAAATGACACACTCACATCTCATTTTAATAGATATATTTACCAAAATGACGTAAAAATATCTTGAAATACTAAAGAGTAAATATATACACATAATAATTAAGGGGGTTGCAGTCTGGGGAGTTAGGTGGCAAGATGTTGGGGGTGATGTGGTTGCAAAAATTGTCTGACAGCCATGACTAAGTTCTCCTGCTTGTGCGGCACGGTGCAGAGTCCTGTTGTCAAACATAGGGTCTTCCAGCAGCCACCCTCTTGACCAAGGACCGCACTACCTCCTTCAGGCACTTGATGTAGGCCTCCGTATTGAGTCTGAGGCCATGTGGGAAGATGAATGGAGGAATAATGTCGCCATCACTAGTGATCACTCCAAACACTGTGAAGTTGACTGGATGTTTGATTTTTATAACTCTCAGTACATGTCCTCAGATTGACACCCAGACTCTGAAATGTTTGCAATGGAAATTCTGGCGCAAATACCAAACAGTACAGTATGTCGTTTCCAAAATCCTGGCAGCGTGAATTGTGACATGATGCTGTTTTCACACAGATGGTACCCAACTGACCCTTCTATAGTGCGTAGACAACAAAATCAAAAAAGAACAATGTGCATGCACAAGATTTAAAATACAAAAAGATACCTTTAATTATAATTTTAATAATTAGTACCTATAAGGTTTTTATTCCCATACTGGCCACTTGATATGATTGGTATCTTAAATAATGATTTTCTCCTTATATATATAAAAATTCATATATATATATATATATATATATATATATATATATATACGCATGCACACACACATGCACACACTCATATATATATATAGATATATATTATTAAAAAATAGGGTAAAAAATCATATATTAATTAATATCGATTAATTACCAGGAAGCTAGCACATTTAAAGAATCAAAGAGATTCAGAAACAGTATCTGCAATCTCAGGGGATTAAAGTACATTTTTATAAATGACGTTGACCACTAACGTGCACATTCAATGTGCTAGAAATAGATCACATCTTGTGTCGAATAAGACCTGAATTGTTCTCAACATGAAATATAGCGTGATACCAAAACGTTAGCGGGCAAGACATTTAAAAAAAATCACCGAAAAAAATTATTATTAAACAGGGATGGTTTCAAAATTTAACAATCTTACCGACTTTCTATTTCTCTATATATGTATGTATGTATCATCATCATCATCATCGTTTAACGTCCGCTTTCCATGCTAAAATAAAAATAAATGCGCCCTTTTTAAAGCCTAGCCAAGCTCATGGGCCCAGTTTCCCGGGTTTCAATGGCATATGTGTTCCCCAGCTGGACGGCATGCCAGTCCATCGCAGCATTACTCATTTTTATATATGTATATATATATATGTGTATATATATATA
>NC_068990.1:42930147-42932275 GCF_001194135.2 Octopus bimaculoides
ACATGGCTCGCACAGCTCTCACTAACCATTCTTCTATCCCAAGTTTCCTCATTGACCACCAGATAAGGGATCGGGGGACCCTGTCAAAGGCTTTCTCCATGTCAACGAAAGCCAGGTACAGAGGTTTATCCTTAGCTAGGTATTTCTCCTGCAACTGTCTCACTAGAAATAAGGCATCAGTAGTGCTTTTACCTGGCACGAACCCAAACTGCATCTCATCTAAATTGATTCGCTCCCTAATTAGTTGGGCTATCACCCTCTCTGTAACTTTCATATATATATATATATATATATATATATATACACACACAGATATATATGTATGCATAGATAGATAGATATACATATAGATACACACACACACATACACACATGCTGATCATGAAGTGTAAAAAATAATTTGGCCGTTTTGGGTTAGTTTAATTACTCCCCATCCTTCCTTCATCATGCCATATCATAATATTTAGGTACCAACCTGACAATTAATGCACTGAACTGAGGTGAAATAATTGTTGTTTTTTGCTGTTTATGGCAATTATTATTATTATTATTATTATTATTATTATTATTATTATTATGATTATTATTATTATTGCAATTTTTGCTTGTTTATTTCAAAAAAGTTTCATGTGTCTGTTAGTTTTGTGGTTTGTTTGTTTTAGTTGGTTTTGTTGTTGTTGTCAAATCGCCAGTCATTTTATCCAGTGAACTGAAAGACGTTCAAAATAATCAATATTATGTCATTAACAGTGTTACCGATTACAGGAGGAGAATGAAATAAAGAAGAAATTGATTAAGACCTCAGTGATAATGAAGCACCAATAAGAAAATGAACATTAACCGCACAAACAGAGGAGAATGATGTCAAATTGGATTTTCTATTTTCCATAAAACAGAAGAAAAAAACAAAAAAAAAGAAAAAAAGAAAGAAAGAAAGAAAAAATACACACAACAAATTTGCAATAAAGCAATGAGTCAATTCTCCCACTGCCAACCCTACTCATTTCTTCCGAAAGCAAATAAATATGAATGAATAAATCAATGTCTTGTGAGAAATTGATCTGTACCAAGGTGGTGGGGGTTACATATGTTAATTCAAAGCTGTTTTATTCACATTCTTACCCACACGCATGCACATGCACAATGTTATCACATACACACACATAGAAATGAATTCATACACACAAACACACGTTACTCCACTATTTTCATACAGGGTTTCAGGGTTTCTCTTGCAAATTTTGTGTTTTATATTTGCCAATTTCTTGTTTGTTTGTTAACCTTTCTGTCTCTCTTGGTTACAAGCTATTTCCAGAGGAGAATTTTGCTCAACGTTATGGATTGCTCCATTTGACTTGTAGCACCAACACTTGTTGTTGCGTATGTAAATACATTCACTGAAACGTCTCGTTTGCTAAAACAGCAATGTGACATTTATTAAAGCAGTGATGCAACATTTGTAGAAGTGGAGGTGTGAATTATAAGAGTGAAAACAAAGGTAGGACAAGACGTGACAGTTGTAGAAGCAGAGGTGTGAATTATAAAGGTAGAAACAGTGGTAGGACAATTGTAGACAAGGGACATAACTATTTGTGGAAATAGATGTAAAGCATGTTTTGCAATCAAAACATAGGATCTAGGTGTCTTTCAAAGTAGTTATAGTTCTTTTATCACAGGTCACTCTAACAGAGATTGCCACTTATTTTTGAGTATGTCTACAACTATATAATCCAGTGTATTCTTTATTAATTTAAGATCATAGAGAGTGATTTGAAAGACATTTGGCAGCAATTTTTAGTAGGTGGGAGCGACTCAGTAGAGAACTCTTCCTTGGTTCAATTTCCAATAAATGGATTGAGCAAATATATTTCATTTTCACCAGTGCTAATCACCTCTTGCTTGATCAAGTGGTCCTTAGTTAAAAAAAATTAGTCCGGTCATTTAGAACTAAGGTCATGTAACTGCACAACATACTTCCACTGTGTTACTGAAGTGCGCTTATATACGCATATACATGTGTACATGTGTGTGTATGTGTAAATGGTTTTTATGTTCAGTTATAATAAAAACAATTTTACATTAATCTGATGGGTTCGTCTATACTTTTGTAATAACACACACACACACA
>NC_068990.1:42932477-42939124 GCF_001194135.2 Octopus bimaculoides
TATATATATATATATATATATATATATATATATATATGTATGTATGTATGTATAAAGAAAATTTAGAAAATGGAGATATAGCATTAATATAATTTGTTATCTGCAAAAATACAACATATTCTCTTACAGCTGTTTCAGTTTATCCAAAAAGATTAAATTACAATGATTAAATTATTATATTAGGCAAAAATCTCATCAGAGGGGTAGATAGGATATACTATTAGGTTATTAGGTGTGGTGTTTTTGAATCATCTCAGCAGACACACACACACACACACACACACACAACACACATACAATGGGATTTTTTCTTACAAAGCTTTGGTTGACTTGGAGCTATAATAGAAAACACATGCCGAAGGTGCCACACTGTGGGACTGAACCTGAAGCCACATATTTGAAAAGCAAATTTCTTAAGGGATGAAAGTAAATATTGGTTTCAAGTTTTGGGATGGGGGATAAGTAGATTACACTGACCCCAGAGCCAACTGGTGCTTATTTTATCGACCCCAAAAGAATGAAAGGCAAAGTAAATCTCAGCACCATTTGAACACAGAACATAAAGACAGATGAAATACCACTAAGAATTTTGCCTGGCACACTAACAATTCTGCCAGCAATCAATTTAGACCCATGCTCTACAACCCCAATCGTCTACTCCACCATCTTTTCATGATAAAAAAAATAAAAAGAAACAAAACAGAAATAATACAAAGAAGATTTTTAAAAATGATTTACTATCATTGATTATAAAGATAACATGCAAAACAGACCACTAGTCTTGCAGTATTTCAGTCTTGTGATGTTGCTATTAAAATTTTCTCACGTTTGAAAAAGAAATCAAATAAAATAGATGCTTTTGTTTGGTAACATCAGGGAATAAATCATTTGAAAACTTGAAGGCTTTAAGAAGCAAGAAAAAAAGATACTCATGAAATTATTTTATAATTTTTCATAATGATAATAATAATGGTCTTAATGATGTTGTGTTATTTCTTTAAATTGCACATGTTTGGCAAATAAGTGATTTGATTTGAGAGTGTGTTAGGACTAAAACAGTAGCATCTTGGTAGAGTCAGTTTAATCATTTAAAATGAACAGGCACAGATACTTCCATTTTTACTTTATAATTACTTTGTAATGATTATGCGCATGCACACACACACACACACACACACACACACACACACACACACACACACATACATACATACACGTACTCACAAACATGTACATTTATATATAGGTTCTTGGTTTGAATTGGAAATACATATAAAGCTATAAGTAATGGCAACCCAATATTACATGCTATTATTATTAGTTATTATTTGTACTTCAAGAACCAATTCTTAAAAGAGTTTTTGGAATTGTTATTCTCTCCACTTTCTCTCAAAAAGACATATATATATATATATATATATATATATATATATATATATGTATGTATGTATGTATAATGAGATCAGTGAATTTTCGTCACTGGAAAAAGTATATATGTATTTGCATTGGGACGCCTTTGCATCGAAGACCGGTGATTGTCGTACGCTGACAAAGGGTAAATACCCAGAAACTCAAGTCCGTGCATATCACATAAGATCAAGATGGGAAGGATGACTTCCCTTTGCAAATACCAACAGGGCACAGATGTGTGTCAATAGCCAGCTGGAGGAGATGTTCTCCTGGGGCTAAAAGCAACAGTAACATTCACCCTTGGGGTTTAGCCACATTTAAGTGGCAAATATACTTCATGTTATATATATATATATATATATATATGTATATATATAACAATTTTGCTTGGTGTAAAATTCTCCTAAGGGATATTAAATATCCGAAGAATTTACTAGTTTATATCACCTATATCAATAACAATGTTATTCTTCCAATAGGTAAATAAAAAATAAACATACAGTTTATTAATACATAAATATAAATAAGAAATGGAAAACAAAACAATAAATTGAACAATTATAAATTCAATTCAATTCAAATATATTATACAAACAAATGACACATCTCATAAATTACAGCTATTTCCGTTTCATTAATAAAACAAAGTTTTTCAAGAATAATCAAATCCATTTAAATATGTAATGATGCTTCATCAGATAGACATATCTGCTTAAATATTTGACAAAAAATATCAATTGAAAATATTTATAACTGCTAAAGCTTCACGAAAATGCTTTATCATAAGTAAATAATCTAACTGAAATTACACAACTTCCTAAATATAAATCTATAAATATTCCATTCTATAACTGATTCTGTTGCACAATACACACGTTCATATATACATATTCATATATACCCATATATACACACACACCTTTCATTTATGTGTACATACACACACACAAACCCCCACACACACGCATGCATACACACATGCACACTCACATACACAAGTTTAGTCATTCATCTATATATATATATATATATATATATATATATACACACATATATCTATGTTTTACAATTTGCATACATATACATTTCATACACACATGTATCTATTTATGTTAAAACATTATCTTATATATTAATTCAAATATAAATATTATGAATCTGACTATTAGAATGCAGGGGAGATAACTATTTTTCCATTCATAGAAACAAAACGAAAAACAAAACCAACTCTATATGGTCAATGACTCACATTTTTAGAATGAGGAAATATTAATTAAGTTCTATTTATAATTTTAATTATAATTATAAGAGCTGTTAATTTACTTCACAATAGTTAAAGATATCTATTATGACATATCAATATGACAGCCTATTAATTATAACTATAATTAAAAAAATCATTTATATCTAGTAAAATATTTATGTAGGCAGGAAATAATTTTTCATCCCTCAGGTTAAGTAAAGGAAATGTAACCATTAGAATAAATTATTTCTCATTCAAACAAAGAAGGCACTTCTTATTACTTATATTGTAACTAGGTGCAGTCACCAAGATATCCCATTTGAGATTAAAATTAATATTTTTATCTTTAAGTTCCCAAATGAATTTACTTAGACCCGTTGAACTTTGTCTTTTCCTATTCAGAAATGTATATAAATGTGTTGAAAGACTCTTCTTCATTTCATTTTTAGGTGATCCAATATAAATATATTTATTATTAATTTCTGTGGTAACTTTACATTCATATACTACATTTTTCAAGAATTATCCTTTATATATATTGAGGAAGAGCCTTTACATGTAACTGGTTTCCAATTGTTCTTCATAATATTATGTTTATTAATGGAATACCTAGTAGTATTACTACTATCTTCTACATTGACCCTGGCATTAGGAGAGTTATTATTAACACATTCTCTATTTGAATAAAATAAATCTAAATTTTTATTATTTATAGAAGCTATAATAGTAGCTAAGTTATGAATTAAACTATATCCTATCTTTATTTTTTATTTAAATTGAATTTATAATTGTTCAATTTATTGTTTTGTTTTCCATTTCTGATATATATATATATATATATATATATCTGTATGTATAAATTAGGTGAACTGCTAAGTAGTGGGGATATAAAATAACCAAGATTGGTTGTCAAGCAGAGGTAGGATACAAAAGTAAACACAAAGACACACATACATAGATATAAACATGTGCATTCCGTCAGAACCATTCACGAGAGAAAATTTATGTTGAAGATATGGAATTCCCTGCTTGCTGACTAGTGAACAGAAATCATACAATACATAAATTGACCCTTTCTGGACACAACTGAAACAGGTGAAAGAAAGATAACTCCATCTCATCCAGAAGGGGTTTTCACTTCGAAGAATTACATTTCAGGGTCTTTTCACAACCTTGACTAACCAGATTGTATTCTTAACTCCATTAATGCAGTAGTTATGTGCCTCTGGTAAGAAGTTCTGTTGAGTTGCCTGTATTGCTAAGAACATAATAGAAGTGAAACCAATGGTAACTTTCTGATCAGCTATAACTAATGACTACATTAGTTATTAGTTACAGTGGCACGTAAAAGCACCCACTACAATCTCGGAGTGGTTGGCGTTAGGAAGGGCGTCCAGCTGTAGAAACTCTGCCAAATCAGATTGGAGCTTGGTGTAGCCACCTGGTTCGCCAATCCTCAATCAAATTGTCCAACCCGTGCTAGCATGGAAAGCGGACGTTAAACGATGATGATGATGATGATGATGTTATTCAAATAAAAAACAATTTTTCAAAAATTTAATAAATTTACTTTTGATACTTTTGATTAGGGAAAATGTTCCTCAATTTTGGTTTTCTGTAAATATTGTGCTGTAACTCTAATGCATGGCTTTATTGCCCAACATATTTATGAAGATTTTTACCTTTTATCTCATAGGCACAGGCACAGATGTGTAGTCAAGAAGCTCACTTTGAAACCACATGATTTCAGGATCAATCTCACTGCATGGTATCTTAGACAAGTATTCTCTACTGTAGCCCTGAGCCTGACCAATGCTTTCTGAGTGAATTTGGCAGCTGGAAACTCTGTGAAAGCCTGTCATATGAACATATGTGTGTATTTGTGTGTGTGTGTGTGTGTACAATGGAAATGGGATGGTAATGTTCAACACTGAAAATATATATATGTGTATGTGTGTGCATGCACATGAGAACTATGTGAAACTTTACATATACATGTAAAGTAAAAAAAAATCGGAAAAATAATCCAGAATCCTTGTCCAGTACCAAATTGATCCCAAAATCTAATGAGACTCTGCCAATCACAAGGCCAAACATCCCTGAAAGTTTCATCTGAATCCATCCAGCAGTTCTTGAGATACCTTGTCCACGGACAAACAAACAAACAAACAAACATGACTGAAAACAATACCTCTGCCTTCGCTAAGGCAGAGGTAATGAAAGTAGTTTAAGCCTTTAGACCAAAAGCTGTAAGTTGATAAGGCTGTGAGCTGGCAGAATTGTTACCACACTGGAATAAAATGCTCAATGGCATTTCTTCCAACTTTACATTTTGAGTTCAAATGCCGTCAAGGTCGACTCTGTTTTTCATCCTTTTGGGAATCGATAAAATAAGTACCAGTTGAGTATTGGGGTCGATGTTATCAACTTCTACCTTGCCCAACAGTTGCTATCCTTGTGTCCAAATTTGAAACCAATATTAGTTACACATGAATTTGTAAAATAACTAATTCGTAATTTTCTTCAGTACCCATATCAGCCCCACCCACCCCTTACAACTTCCTATGCATTTACTATTAACTATTAGTTCTGATAAAGTTCGCTATCCTTACTTTATCTACTTTCTTGATCAGCTAAAGCTAGCAACCAAATTACACCACATCATCTTAAACAAGGAGAGGTAATATAGTTTGGTATAAATGTCGGAAAAAATACAGGATGATCCCAGTTGAAATACTTTTCACAGTAGGTCAGGGTTGACTTGAGGGCAAAGAATAACTTGCTTACTTGTGTTGAGGTGGTATCAAAATATTACCGGACTAGTTATGTTTGATAAAAAAAATAATATTTACTTAAGATTTAACATTATCTCCTTTCAAATAGTCACCTTGCATAGCAATACACCAGTCTCGGCATCCCTGCCACTTTTGGAATCCGGCCTAGAAGTCATTTTCTGTAAGTGAGTCAAGGACCTTCTGCGATTTGCTCTTGATCTCTTGGGGAAGAGACAGAAGTTCACAGGTGCTAAACCTGGTGAATAGGGTGGGTGTGGAAGCGATACCATATTGTTTTTGGTGAGAAACACACAATTGAGGAAAACTCGGTGACGGGTTACACTGTCATCATGAAGAATCCAGTTCTTCGCACTCCAAACCCAGTTGCTTTTGACGAATATCCCCCCTCAAATACTTCAAAATGTCATTGATTGTCCTCTAACGATCCTCATGCACATGTTGATGAATTTTCTCCACATTTGCAGGGGTGATGCCCATGGCAGTTCTTCCACATCGATCATTATCTTCCAAGCATGGTCTTCCACCTTTGAAGTGCCCATGCCATTTAAATTACTGCATACAACCCATTGCCTCATCACCATAAGGTTGCTGAAGCATGCTCAATGTCTCTGTAGCAGGCTTACCCAAGCTTAACGCAAAATTTCACTTTGTACCAATTTCCTGTTCATGACAAAATCAAAGACGACAGCAAACATGAGATCACAAAAACACAAATTTCACAACTTGTGAAGTAAACACAGTGATGTCACTTGACACACAACCTCTTGATGGTCACTGCTAGCTTTGACCGAGCATGCAACCATGTGCTGCCATCTGTTGGCATGCTGTAGAATTAGTCCAGGAACATTTTGATATCACCTTGTACAGTTCTAGTTTAGCATCCACTACAGCTGGAGACACTTGCCCAAGATCTTACACAGTGGTACTGAACCCACAACAACATGGTTGGGATGCAGGCTTCTTAACCACACCACCATGCCTGCCTTTATACAATCAAATCATACACAATAAAAAGGCATATGCTTGAGGTAAACTCTGTTATTATTCTACAATTTGTTGAGATCTACTATTTCTAGTTTAGTAAATAATTAGAGAAAAATGCTTTTTAACACAAAAGTTTGCCTCTTTAAACAGAATAGATATTATCTTAATTAAATTGTAAGATTTATTTAACAAATGTCTTTTGTTGATTTTTTTTT